>NW_009733411.1:0-38645 GCF_000703405.1 Apaloderma vittatum
ATTTCATTTTATTTTATTTTATTTTATTTTAGGAACAACGGCTATTATCATCAGCATTTCTGGATGGGCTTATATTACTTGAATCCTGATGATGGCTTTGTTTGGAGTGATGGATCTCCAGTGAGTGATTTCATTTTCTACAGCTGTTAGTTTGCATTCCTGTGCTTCTCAAGTGTGTGAGGTGTATGCATTTCTGTGTAATTTTATGCTTAATCATAACTTTCTACTTTATCACGCTCTCTTTAGGAAAGCTTATGAATGGCAATTTCATGGCTTTATTTTTTTTTTGGCTAAGACATACTCGTAAGAAAATATGCATTTAATCAACAAGAAAATTAAATTAATGTAGACTAAAAGGATATTCTTGTAAAGGCAAGGCTTTCTGAGTTGCATAGTTCATCTTTAGTATTTCTCTTCGTTAGAGAATTAGACCTTTATCTGAAATGGTCTACATTCCGTGGGGCTGAAGGCAGTTGTTTTATGCCAGTGTGAATTGACTGTATTTTAGACTAAGATGTAAAAACTGTAGAAGCAAAAGTGATTTTGGAGATGTGGGTGTATTTCATGCAAGGTTGGTCAAGATGTATGGATGGAAGTTTACCATATAGAAAACTGAAATTGCAATTTACAGGAAAATTAGAATAGCAGTAATGTTTTTTTCTGAGAAAAAAGTCAACATTTTTGTAGTGTCTCAGTAACATCCTACTATTTTACCCATACAAGATATTTTGTTGTTTTAATATGTGCCCCATCGCTGTTATTAGATTAAGGTTACAGAATTTAGGTCCTGCAAAATGTCAATGTTCTTTCACGTGTGATCGGAAATAATTGTTATCTAAGCTGCAGACCAGCTGCAATCAGAAAAAAATGTTTGAAATGTCAGTATTTGCATGGGGAGCTTCTGTTTTCCTCTTATTTTTTAAACCTTTTAAGTTTTTAAACTGATGGAACAAGTCGTAGGTGTCTGGTTTGCTGCTGTCTCCTCCCTCTCTCCATTATTTTCTTTCTATGTAACAGAATCTTCAAAAAAACCTTTTCTGTCTTAGGTGAGGTATGAAAACTGGGGCTTTGGAGAACCCAATAATTATCAAGGAATTGAGCTTTGTGCAGAGATCAGTGGCGATTCCAGCATGCTTTGGAACGACAGGCACTGTGATTATCTGTATGGATGGATTTGCCAGATAAGAAAAGGTATTGCTTACTCCTGTGTATTAGTATGGTAGGAAAAGTATAGTTCATACATTAGTGTAATAAGAAAAGATTTTCAGTGGATTTTTTCCTTAACTTTAAGAAATAGAAATTTTTAAAACTTGTTTATCAGAATGGTTCCCTGTGCAATGTGAAATATTGATATAAGGATTTCCATGTCTTCAGTGCATTTAAAGATACAGAGCCTTTGGTGCCCTGCTATGGCTTCTCACGGATTTTTTTTTTTAATGATTTCAGAAGGGAAGATATCGTAGTTGAAAAATAGGAAATGTTACATTGAATATTCACATTCAGTTTTGACTTTTCATTTTGAGAAGTATGCACCTTCTCCAAAAAATCCTATTTGGGATATTTTTCTTCTGAGTTGAGCTTTAAGTTATTAGAAAGTAGTTTGCAAATTGGTTCACATACTTGCATTTTTATGTGTGAAAACTCCCTCTACTTGGCTCAGGTACTGTCTTGTCAGCTAGTTGAATCTGTAGATTCAGGATGGAATATGGTTTTGAGATACCTTATTTTGCTTTGGCTGGGTTTTATATTCACATGTTGGTGTCTTACTCAATTCTCTTGAGATCTGAATTTGGATGCTTTTTATTTTCTGAAGACATCAAGGTGAAATTTATAATTTAGGGTAATCTCGAGTTCCATAAGCAGTGCATCTACCTAAGTCTGAGTGTTTTAGAAAGTGTTTATTTAAATATTTTGCCACATTCTGATATTGGGAGAGGGCCGAAATAAAGATGCTGCATTTGATTATTGACAATGAAGTATCAGCTCTGCTTTATTTTGATGAAAGAACTTCTTAGGCTGCGAATTTCTTATTATTTCTTATTATTTAATTTCTTATTATTTCCTATTAAATGCCAGTATCTGTGAGATTATATTTTACCTCAGAATACCTATATTTGCATCTCCACCTGTAAAGATGGAGATCTCCCGTATCAGAAATCTTTTTCCTAATGCTCATGATGGCATCCAGGATGCCACCTCCATGATGCCTTAACAAAAACAAATGGGAATTCTTCAGTCTGAAGTCTTTTCAGAAGGGACCAGTTGATTTCTTGGCACCTTTTCCAGTTTTCATTTAGAGAAATTTTTAAGATCCAGGTAGAAGTTCTTCTCAAGCATAGAAAGATAGTCAGAACCTTACTCTGTAGCTAGCGCACTGCAGAAGAAGATAACCCAGCATTTGTGCTGCCTCTTGTTTAAGCCAGAATTCATGTATAAGTGACCTGGGTAAAGGAGGGAGGTAAAGGACTATCTTAATAGACCTAATGTTTCGAGACGTAAGCTTTTCTGTATCCAGTGAATACCAAAAATAATTACTTAAATTAGGTAAATTTCAGGAGATTTTATAATAACTTGCACATAAGGAATATCCTTAAGGAATTGAATAGTATGCCAAAAATAGGAGATTTAGCCTATTAATTCTGTCTAGATTTTGGTGTTTAATTATCGCTAACTGTAAAGTATAATGTCAACAAACATGCCTATCATTCATAGTAAATACTTTCTTTTAGAGCAGAAAATGTACAAACATAATAAATACTTCTTTCTTACAGGGGCAAGTGTAAAGCCTGAACCAACAGAATCTCCTGCACCCAGTAAGTGTTATTGCTCTTACTATTTGTGTATGTGAATGTTTAAAAGCTTTTTTAAAATTTTGCTAATGAGAATGTTTTGTATCTCAGGAACAATATTGTTAGCTTACCTTTTATCTTACAGAATATAAGACTACTGAGGATGGGTGGATTATACATGAAGACAAACAATATTATTTCAGCACAGAGAGTGTTCCTATGGAAAAAGGTCGGGAGTTCTGCAAAACGAACTTTGGAGACCTTGCTGTCATTGAGAGTGAAAGTGAAAGAAAGTTCCTCTGGCGATATGTAAGAAAAATCATTAATACTATGGAATAAATAATCCAAAACAAGTGAGCATGGGCACAAATCCTCTCTGCCCTGGTGTTCTTCCTACAGGTTTTATGACAGTGAAGTTGCAGTAGCATTAATCCAGATTAATATGAGGAACAAACTCAAGTCTGGTTTTAAGCCATTTCATAGCTGAGACGAGGACAATTTTGGTTTGGTATTTTATATAGAAATAAGCACAATAAGCTTTAAACAGATCATTATCTGTTTTTTCTGTTCAGTGTGGCAGTTACACCACATTGTATCTATCAGCAATTGGTAATGTGCCAAGGTAAATCATAATTCTTTTAGTAGATCTGTGGCTTCATTTTAGCTAGAAGTATTATACTTGTGAGCTACAATTCTGTAGGACAGGTGAGTTAACTGAAAGTAAGTTTTATCAACAGATAAACTCAAGATATCTTCAGCAGTGGATCAAAACAGATCTTGGCTTACATACAACAGTCAGAACATGGGCTTTTGATCTTGTCAGTGTCTCTGGGATGCAGTCTAACTAGCAGCCTCTTTTCGGTTCCCAAGTTTGCTCCTTTGCCTCCGTCTTCTTGTGGGGAGAAGATAGCTATGCAGAAAGAACAAGTTAGGGCATGGATTATGCCACGAGAAAGAGCTTTTAAATGATATTTCCGAGGTGACTGGAGTTGGCTATCAGTGTTTACTGTCCTGAGGCCAACTTCTTTTAATCAGGAATGTACTTCAAAGTCAGAATTGAACTACATAAAACTTTTCCTGAGCTGTCTGAAGAGTGACAGCGAGATGACACAAGGACCTATATCAGTTTATATCCAAAATATAGGAAGCTTTGTCCCTCACAAGAAATTTGTCAGATTATGTCTACTGCAGAGACTGTGCGAGAAGTGCTGATTTCAATGACGTGCAATTAAGGCTGTGAGAAATGTTGACATGGTGACCACACGTTTTGGCCAGTTGGACTGTGCACTGTCAGCTGTGAGCTGTTTTAACCTAAATGTTGTAGCTAGAGAACATAGCAGTTCATATCCTCTCTCAATCAGAGGTCTATTACTCATTATTAACAAAATATTTCTATGATAAAAGAGGACATGTGTACAATTTTAATCTTTACATTCTAGATCTTGAAAAATGGGAGAGAGGAGTCATATTTCATTGGTTTACAACTGAGTGTTGACCAACGGACAAGGTAGGCCAGCTGGAACCATGAAGCTTGCAATGTGCTTTAAAATAAAGAAATACACTGAGTGAAGCAAAAATCATTAAGTGCTCGAATGAAATTGTGGCCTGTCAAAGCAAATGAGAATGTTTTTCTTCTGAATTCTGTGTGATTTTCATGCTGAATTTTTTTTTATTATGAAGGTTGTAAAAATATATTCTGTAGTACGTATACCACAATGTGCCATTATATTTAATCCACTTTTTCTTCTTTCTGAATCACATTTCTGCCGTTAGGCATTCTCACCCTATTACTACTGCTGTTATTTTGCATTTGACTGTAGCATGAAAAAAGGTTGATTTGAATTTTGGTCTCAGCTTTTGTCTGCCTTGTCCATACTCCAATAAAATATAGCCAGTGTAAGGAAATTTTTAAAAGTCTTTCCTGTTGATACTGGTAAATTTTTTTCTTTGTTGAGGACCAGCTCCTTTTCAAGTAAATGGAATTTCTCCTTGGCACCACTGGAAGCTAGGGTAGATCTGTGAACCCTAAAGCTTGACTTATTCTTTAACGATATAAGAGCATTAACTTTGTTTCTATAGGTCCATTAGATTTGCAATGTTCTGCTTTACTGTGTGCAGTCATCTATGCGACCAAACAAGTTAACTCAATGGGGCATAGATTTTCAAAATACATACCTAGTTTTGAATCTTAATTTTAACATGACTGTATTCTTAAGTAATTTAATTCTGTGTGAGTTTAGCCTCATATTATCCAGAAGAAATACTGCATGTTTCCTTAACAGAATTCACCCAGAGCTAAAAAATTACACTGCAGATAATGTATTTTGAATTTTTAGTCAAGAATTCTAGTTTGCTTTACTCCGTGATTTATATTGCAAAATATATAAGATTTTTGGTAGGTAAGAACATTCTTTTTCCCTGTCCTTAACTGTTGGGAACAGACTGTAAAATATGCAACCTATTTTCTTTCTGTAGAATAAACGTAGCTGTTACCATTATATAACTTCAGGTGAACTGTGAGGATTAGGAGATTTTCTCCAAGTCATTCTTAGCTGAGCCAGATCACCTTCTAAAATTGAGGTGTTTCTGCCTTTCCACTGTTTTTGTGGAAAGATGAATAAGATGAATATGCTTTTAAGTGAAATACCTTCTGTATGTGCCTCCAGGACAAACCTGAGTACTTCTATCACTTGCAGTCCAATAGGAGTTTGTCTGCTAATGAATACTTGATTGCCTGCTTATGATTTTGTTCTTTATTGTCTAATCTACATGCATGTACAGTCTTCTCCATGTTTGCATTTTACCTTACGGTATGGCATGTCATCACAGGAATTTCCTTGTAGGTGGTTTTTCATACACTTTTCCTCTGCATGGGGGAAAGATCAAGTATTTTACCAATGTTATGAATAAAATCCCTTATCTCTGTAGTAGGTGCAGGGAGTGTGTGACTTGGGGGAAATGGTGAGCATCTGGGCTCTCATGCTGAAATGTTGTCTGACCATCATATTGGCTTGAATGATTCTTTTGAGTATTGCCCTATCAGTTGCAGAAGTGTCAGCATGTTGCTTAAATGCAGAGTAAGCACAACTTCAATACGTATCCTACGTCTTCGTGCAGAGAGCAAGTTTTGTGCAATTAGCAAAGAGGCAAACTGGTCATAAAACCTCCTATGCCCTAAAATATGAATGGCTCTATTAAACATATTGCAAAATTACTTTCTTTGTAACGTGAAAAAAACTCTATCTGTATGTTAAAGCAGTGGGTTTTTTGTATTGTTTTTCTTCAGCTGGATGGATGGCACCCCAGTGAATTATTTGGCCTGGGCACCACATGAGCCTAACTTTGCAAATAATGATGAAAACTGTGTAGTTATGTATAAGAATTTAGGTGAGTTTTATTTGTTTGTTCCTGAATTTCATTATCTGTGTGTTTGGGTCACAAATTTTTTTTTATTTCTGAGAGGCCACCCCCCTTTTGTTTTGTTCTTTTGGAAAATGTTACAAAGTAGGCCACAGTACTATATTCAGGACTTGTGTTTACCTTAAGCCTAGCCTGGGGAAGCTCTGATAGAGGACTATGGTTGTGATTGCTATACAACTGCTTCATATTGTTTATTAAAATTGACCTAATGTGCCAATATAAAATTGATATTTCTAGTACCTGTTTCTACATTGCTTTTAACATGCTGTATTTACAGCGTGTATAAAGTGACATATTTAACCTGGATGCTGATGTAGAATTAGAATAAACTGTGAGACTGAGGATTTGATGCTATCTGTCAATTAAAAGCACTTTGTGTAAGAAAGAGTGAAACTGAATTCTGTTTAACCAGCTCTGCATGTGATGCACAGTTCTCCATTTTTCTTACATTCAGGATTTTGGAATGATATAAACTGTGGTTATCCAAATCCTTACATATGTGAAAGGCACAACAGTTCCGTTAATTCAACCGTTCCTCCAACAACATTTTCAACTCCAAAAGGATGTCATCCAGCTTGGCTTTCCTTTCATAATAAGGTACCAAAACAAATGCAGCACGTGTTGCATGTTTAGTAAAGTATTAAATAGGGAACTATTTAGCAAGGGAATTATTTAATACCATTGTTTCTTGTTAAAATAAAATATTATTTTTTTTTTTGCAGAGAGCTGTTTGACGCCTGCATGCTTTTCTTTGTTTACTCATCCACTGTTTTGCAGGAAGGGTGCTTTTTTGATGCTTCTAATAAAGTGACAGATGAGCATATTCAGTTGCAGTTGACAGAAGTCATTCTCTAGTCGTCTCTTCAGATCATTTGATATTCATTTCCTAAAGAGTTTTGACAGAGTTCCTGGAGTATTGATGATTTGATCTTTATGTTTTTTAATCAAACCATAATGCTTTTTCGGTGCCGAATACATTTTGGCTTCCTTTACCAATGTGGTATGCTTTGTAGAATCATATAAATGAATGGACAGGCTAGTGTGAGTCACAAATAACTTACCACTGTTAGCTGACTGTCTATGGTTTTTACTTACTTTCTAGGGATTTCAGATCAAATCTGGTATGGGTCTTGCTGAGCAAAACACTTTCTTGAGGCCTTCAATTTTATATAGAACAAGGACTAGCACAAAAATCTCTTTTTAAGCTGAATGTGGTGGGTTTTTTTCAGATCAATGCATTGTTTTATTGCCTTTTGTCCATCCTGTTTTGCTTAAAGTGATAGTTTTCAGTCTGTGAGGGATATTGGAATAAAGATAATACATATAGAATTTGTTCATGTTTTAGTGTTACAAAATATTTGGATCCACAGAAGATGAACGTGTCACTTGGCATGCTGCACGAACTGCTTGCATGAATTTAGGAGGAAACCTGGCCTCTATCCCTAATGAACAAGTGCAAGGTACTGGGTTGAGTTTTGTAGCAACTAGGTCTTTACAGTATGGCTGTTGTATTTGTGTGAATATGGACGAGATTTGGGTAATGACTGCTCATTTGGTGAGACCTTACCTGGAGTATTGTGTCCAGCTCTGGAGCCCTCAACACAAGAAGGCCATGGACCTGGTGGTGGTCCAGAGAAGGGCCACAAAAGTAATCAAAGGGCTGGAACACCTCTCCTATGAAGACAGGCTGAAAGAGTTGGGGCTGTTGAGCCTTGAGAAGAGAAGGCTCTGGGTAGACCTTATAGAGGCCTTTCAGTGTTTAAAGGGAACCTATAAGAAAGATGGGGGCAATCTTTTTAGCAAGGCCTGTTGTGACAGTACAAGGGGTAAGGACTTTAAACTAAAAGCGTTTAAAAAGAGGTTCTGAGCAGCTTGACCTAGTTAAAGATACCCTTGCTTACTGCAGGGGACTTGCACTATATGACCTTTAGTGGTCCCTTCCAACCCAATGCATTCTATGATTCTATGATCTGATTTTTGTTCTGAAACACATAATTTTTGGAAGTTTACAATGAAGTCTTCGCTTGAATCTACCAAATTTCAATGTTGTCTTATATATACACATGTATATTATCTTGGCAGCCAAAGGAGTGCTTGCTTATTCTGCTTACATATGATGCCAGCTGGACCTAGCAAGTTCCATTCCAAATGATGTAGTTTCACTAGAAGGCATTAACTCACTGCATGGCTTTCCTATTCACTGAAGCAGAACACCTTTAGGTCAGAACTTGCTGTCTCTGGGCAGCTTGGCACAGAGATTTGACTGCTGATATACCCACCCTCAATTCACCATATAGATGTACCCTTCTTTTCACTAGAAGAACTTATTTTCATGAACCTGAGCTGCATCTGTGATGGAGGGATGAGCAGAGGGAAGTTACCTCATGCCTGAATAAACATGACACACATTCAGATTAAAAACTGGGGAAGATTTTGATAGATGTTAACACCACCTTCGTTTTTCAAATACTGTTTTATACTACAGTGATGAGAAACAGATGTTGCACAACACATACTGTCTGTGAACTCAAAAGAGCATACTGAAAAATCACCTATTGTAAACAAGTCTGTGTTGTAGTCCAAGCAATTAAATAGTTTAAATTTAGACTGCTAACATGAATTTAGTACTACTTATCTTTTCCACATGTGAAGAGATGAAGAATCAAGCTTTGACTTTTCTAACATAATTAAATTCTTACTCAGTGTAATTTCCGCAGTACAGATTTCAGGTGGTGGTTGGTTTGTGCGCAGGCTTGAATTCAGGTGAAAAAGAAATGAGCAATAAAACTATTAGCAGAAAACTATTGTTATTGCTGGCAATGTGGGCATAAAGGCTTGGGTTCCTGTTATGGTTTCTGGCAGAACAGCAATGCTAATATTTGGCAAAGAAATCTACAGGTTTTGTTCCTGGAAGTGTAAGTTGCATTCATATTAAAAGACTAAAGGAAGGTGAAGGGTTGATAGAGCAGGCGTAATTTCATCTATTATTTGCAGAGAAGAGTGAGCTCATAAGAATGACTGTAGTAGTTGGCAAAAGCCATGACATGTTCATTTTGTCGTGGTGTTTGATGTATTGTGCATTAGTGGGTAGATGAATGCCAGCTGACCTAGCCTGCTCTGTTTGTGAGCTAGCCACGCTACCTAAGACACATTAAGCACCTTTCCAGACTGTGCAAAGCTGTGGTGATTGATGTTTTTGTGATGAACAGTTCTGTTGAGGCTCATTTTAAGCATGTTGCTTGTGCATTCTGCTTCCTGCTAATGCAGTGCAGGCTATGGCTCAGGGGGTTCAGGAAACACCCTCCTCATTCTCTAATAGCACTACTTGTGCAGGTGCAGAAGTTGTTGGTGCTCAGTGGTGCTGCCTGTGGGATAGCAGTGGGGGTTAACCATTCTGGTGGGTTTATCAAAATGGTATGTGATCTACATGGCTGTATATTTCTTAGTCAGTTGTAGGATTAAGATTCAGAAATGTCTCAAGACATTATAAAAAGCGTTTCTGTCATGCTTTTGGGATTCATCCCGGTACCCGGTTAGATGCTTAGCTGCAATATTTTGCCCAAAGCTGTGGTTGTATATCTGGTTCCCCCTTCGTTAAACTCAAAGCCACCTTTTTATTTTTCATCGTACCTGCTTGTGTTGTCAACAGTGAAGTGATCTGTGTTTCAGGAAAAAATATTTAATATCACCAATCTCAGTGAGGCCAGACATTTCAATTGTCCTTTGTTGAAAGTATTTTTCTTTTTTTTTGCCTTTTTTTTTTTTTTTACTTTAGCTTTCCTCACCTTCCACATGAAAGATTTTGTGGCTGATACATGGATTGGATTAAATGATATAAATCATGAACTGAGGTTCCTCTGGACAGATGGAACAGGAGTTTATTTTACAAACTGGGCCAAAGGCTTCCCATCAGGACATATGGATTTATACTCATATGATGGCCAGGTGAATAGCATTCACAAATTGCTAATTGAAATTTGATTTTACACTGCATTTATGCACTTGTTGGGATTTAAGACATGTTACTGCTTGGCTTATTACTTTCATACTTTTATAGATGTCAAATATAAATCCAAACAGAGTGAATGGTTTAGAGGACTTGGGCAGTTGCTGTATTAGCTCGTGACAGAATCTGACGTGCTCACGCAAAGACCAATTTCAGAATTCAATTCTCTGTGTCTATGCAGGCTGCACTGCTCCTGTGTTCACCCCATGTTCTCTCATAGGTTCTGGCTGAGAGGACAGTGGGATTCCTGCCTTGTGGCATTTGACCCAAAAGCCCAGGGAATGAGCACACCCTCTTACTCCTCTGACCACGGCTGTGCCTGAACTCAGCAGGTTTCTCAGTTGGCACATAGCTTGCAAGGGGCACTTACAGACACTTCCCTCAAGCAGACACATCATACATAGAAGTAAATTGTTAGTCACATTTGCGGGAAGGACATGCGTCTATAAAAAGACAGCCATTGAGTACTTAGGAAAAGAAAAAAAAGGAAAGAAAATCACTTCCCCTATTTCTCTGCCATACAAACTGATCTGATAGGGTATAGAGTCCCTCTCTCTGATCTTACATGTTTAGATACTTTTGTGCTATGGAACTACATCACGTTATAGTATTAGATCTATTTCTCTTGAATGCCTTTTTTAATTTAGAAATCTTCTTTTTATGTATAATGTTCTTTTTCATGTTTTTGAAAGCTTCTTGTCTCTAATGGAGGGCTTATTGTTTCTAATGGAGGGACAATTTGGAGTGCAAAAGAGAAAGTATCTTGAAAATGTTGCTTTCGGGAGAAACAATATATATTTTTCTCTTTTTATGAAAAGTACTAGGATTTCTATGACGTTCTCTGTGAAAACTTATGAAGTCCCTATTTTATAAATTTCAGTTTTATTTTTAAGTTTACTTGACCTTAGCAAAAAATAGGTTGTCATAGTTAATGCAAAATACTATGCAACTGTCCAGTTTGAAGGATTTAAATCTTAATGTATTTCACTCAGAAACAAAATGAAATGTTTCTCTCTATCTCTTCCTGGAAAATAGAACCACATAAGTAAATAGAATAAAGTAAATATGGATGCTTCGTTGCTCAAAGCCATTTGTACCCGTGCAACCTTTTGCATTCATCACTGTATGTTTAATATGTGCTAACATTCATTCTCGCTGTCATGCCCATGTCAGAGAAGTTGAAATGTCACTGTAAATGTGGCACTGACAGATCAACGGCTGCCTTCAAACAGGAGCAGTTTCTAAATTTGCTTGCAACAACAAATTTCAAGAGACTGATAAGTCAGAAATGTTGCATTACCTATCGAAGCTCCAGTTGTTTTTGTTTTTTTTTTTTTCCCTAGGACAAAATTAACTGGTCTTTTCTACAGTAGTTGATTTCACTTCTCTTTAAAGTGTCTGTGGCTTTCCTTCTCTCCATGCTGTATGGCTGGAGATAAGAAAATACCAGAATTTCTCTGTATTGCTTATCCACCCCAATGTTGCACAAGAGAGAGCAACCTTATGAAATTTGTGAAGCGCAAGAAGAACAGAACCTCCACATCATGAAGACTTATGCTCTCAAATCTTTCAAGGATAAGAGAGTAAAACTGTGGCATTACTTGTGTCTGAAGGTGTAAAAGGGGGTCTTCTTCTAGCTGTTTGTGACTGATTTTATATCTTTTTGCTTCCAGGCTGATTGTGTTGTTATGAGAAACAATCCAGTTAAGGAAGCAGGGAAGTGGGCTGATGAGAGTTGTGATAACAACAGAGGATATATATGCCAAATTAATGCAGGTACTTGTCTTTTTGGTTAAACTGCAATTGAACCTTATGTTTTTTTCAGGGAATTGCTTGGGTGTGTAGATTTCAACATCATTTAATTTCCCAGTGACTGCTGTGTTGCTGCTATCCTGAGCTGGAGTTTATATCTGCATCTTTATGTTTAGTGTGGATCTTAACTTAACTTTTTTCCATGACTTTGTCATTTTCTGAACACACTGGCTTTCAAAACGTGTTCTGGAAAATACTGGCTTGTACATGTGGCATGAGCTGTATGGAGTGTGACTGTAACTCACCCGCATCAAATTTGAGCTGATTCACCTCCTAAAAGCAAATTAAAAAGCAGTGAAAACTTGGGTTTAAGTATCTGATTGATTTTTTAAGGACTGGTATGTTGTGGAGTTTTCCTTTTCTCTGGAAATAAAAGTCCCTGAAAAACAACACGGTCCCTGCAAAGCATTTCCTTTGATGAAAAAATATTTTATTAAAGAAATTGTGACCTAATCTAATTCTTACTCATTTCAGCATTACTGTTCTGGAAGATTAAACAGAATGCTCCTTTGCTCTTTGTCAGAAGTTGCTTTAAACATCTCTTCCCTTTCTATAGCTTTGTAATTGATTTTTACTACTGATGCTGGCTTAAAGAATAGTGCATCTAACCCATGCTGATCAAAAGTCAGGGAATATGAAATGAAGTTTTTTTGTTTAATTCTATTTGCAACCGCAGTTAAATCTTAACCCCCTTTGAACCAGCATATGAGTCTTTTTTCATCCATTATTTTACAGATGCTGATCTTCTGCCTCCTACAAGTTCATCTCCATCCAGCGTTATCCGTTATGGTAACAGTAGTTATTTGTTCATCCGTACCAAAATGAAATGGGAGGATGCACGAAAAAACTGCAAACGTGATCAATTTGATCTTTCCAGCATCTTAGACCCCTACAGTCATTCATTCCTGTGGCTAAAGATACTAAAGTATGGAGTGCCTATATGGATTGGTCTTAACAGTAATGTGGTAAGAACATCAGACTAATTGAATATGATGCTGCTTCTCCTGTGGTCAAATCAGGAACTGAAAAGTCTTACTGCCTCTCTTTATTTTAGCTTATTAGTTTATATCTTGGTCTTAAATCCTTTTGTGTGCTGTCAGATGTACAGATAGGAATCAATTCTCTCCCATTACTCATTAAATTGTATGTCTTGCATATGGTTTTCACAATTTTTCTGAATTATTGCACTTTACCTACTTCAAAAAAGACATTTTAAGCTAGCATTGTGACGTCTCTTTTTGTATGTATAGTATATTTGAGATAAAATCCACATATTTTAAGATGTGCAGTGGAAAGCATTTATTCTAAATAAATCTCACTTTCAGAAATAGAATAAGGTGCTATTACTATGAAGCTTTCAACGTTTTTGAGGATAATTAGCCAAATAATTAATTGGTTTACTTAATTTAATTTCACTTGTCTTCTCTCTTGCTGTTCTTTGATATTTTGATAATTCCTGGATGCTAAAATACACCACCCTTTCTTCTTGGTGCAGACATGTGTTCTACGTTCACTCCACTTGGCTAAGCACATAAAAGAAATACAAATGGGTGAACATAACTCAGCACTTCCTAAAGCCCACAAGATTCCCCTAATCAAATCGACTGGATGATTCACTAAGTTCCCCAGATTTGGTGGTAAACGATTAGGTTTTTAAATAGACCTTAAGTTAAAATAGTCTACATTTCTTGAAATTTGAGGGGTAACAGATAGTACAAGAATTAGTCATCAGATCTTCACTCCTACAAATGATTTTAAATTAAATTTTTATTAGTCCCAAATTAATAGTTTTGTTAATAGTTTTGTTCAGTTCAAAATTAATTCAATATCACTTACTCTGAATTTCCTTCTCCTGAAAAGCATTTGTTGCATTGCTGTATTTCTCAGTGAACAGCTGCTTATAACAGCATAAATTTAAAAGTAGGAGCCATTTGTATTTGTTATTTATTAAAGAACCCCCCACCTTCTAGCATAAGGGGCTGCCTAGAGAGATGTTTGACTGGTGAAGGAGTGGTTAATGCTTAATCATTCCTGTTGATCTGTTTTGTTCTTAGACTGATGGGCGTTACGAATGGATTGATAACTGGAGAATGAAGTATACTAAATGGGCTGAAGGGGAGCCAAAGCAGAAAATAGGCTGTGTCTATCTCGATGTTGCTGGAGCCTGGAAGACAGGATCCTGCAATGAAAGTTACTTCTCTGTTTGCAAAAAAAGTGATGGTAAGAACTTGAACCTAGCCACTATAATTACAGTGCTTGTCCTTTTAGAGTTCACCGTAGTGAGTGGTCTGCTGATATATACTTAGATGCTATTTTTTTAATTATAGAGCTAAATCAAAGAAGAGGATACTTTAAAATGAGCACCAACACATACTAAGAAAGAGTTAATGTGACCGTGAATAGCCATAACTTTACGTTAATAATGTTGTATATATTTTGCAAAGCTTAAAGTCACGTTATTCTGCTAGTTAGTCTGATACTGAAAAAGGAAGCAAGACCAAAAATCTCAAAAATCAAAAGGCAATGAATTTTAGGTAGTAATCACACAGGTACAGTGTTGCAGGTGGATGAGCTATAAGGTGTCACAAAGAATGTTTACTTATAACAGCTTTAGAGGTTTTCTATTTATAATTGAATAACAAAATACAAGTGGCTTAGAAATCTTTAAGGGTCGTTCTTCAGGCCACCTTCTTTTCTGTTTTTGACCTGAAACTCCTGGTACTATCATCTCGTATTGTTTCCTGCATTCCATGATATTAGGTCAGAGCCCACATGATCAAGTTCATGTAGGCCCTAATTCAGCAAGGCAATCAGGTGTGAAAATATGTTTGTGAGTAAAGAGTTAAAAAGTACTGTTAAAAAGTACTTTTAACACATTCTTAAGTTCAGCTCAACTCAGTCTAAGTATGCTCAGATCTTTTGCTAAATTAGATTTCTTCAGATTAAAGTCACAGTACTTTTTCTGCATAGATTTAGGACTTTTTCCCATTACTGAGTTGTAGTAATTGGTATTGACCACCAAGATTATATGTCTTTGAAGACCTCAACGAATTTTCCAACATTTTGTTGGAGTAATCTGTTCATGACAAAAGAATGTATAAGAAGCTGTTTCTTTAAATTTGGGGAGTTTTGTTTTGTTTTTTTTTTTGACAGTTCAAGCTCCCACTGAGCCTCCTCAGCTTCCAGGAAAGTGCCCTGAATCAGAAGGACACAAGTCTTGGATCCCTTTCCGAGGTCATTGCTACTACATTGAGTCTTCATCTACAAGAAATTGGGCCCAGGCATCTTTAGAATGCCTACGACTAGGTAAGTATCCTGCTCAGTCAAAAAGCACATCTTTCTAACTCATTTTTCCTCTCTGTGGAAAGCTGAAAATGTATTTTTGTGATTTCAAGGATTGTATAAGTTCCGAATGGGACAGCTGCATCCAACTATTGCCTTATCTTGGGAGGAGGTGGAAAATAGCTGTCTACCAGTGGTACACGCTGTCTTTCTTGTGTGTAGGACCAGGCATTAGAGGACCTCTGTGGCCTGGAGTGTCCTTTGACCTTGCTAGGAGGTAGTCAGCTTCATCCGCAGCAGTCACTACATCTTTTTTTAATGGCACTTTATGTCTTTTGTATTCCTTATCTAATTTACCCTTTCATTATTGCAGTTTTAGGCCACTGGAATGACAGTTACAGGTCTCTAAGTTGGATGATATATTAGTAAATTAGGATTGTTGTATTGTTTCATCTCGTGATTTCCTTCTCTGGGAAAGCGGTAGAAGATTCATTAAGCTAGACTTCATATATCTATAGCATTGGTGGCAATGGGTCCTAGGTGTCTAACCTCCCATTAAAGTATGCAGAGATCTTGTTTAGAGATCTGAACACAGATTCATCTTTGCTGGAGGTATATATTGCCATTTAGTCAGGTGAATTGCAACTTAAACTCCACTGACTAGGTCGATTAGTCTCCATTGACAATAAACCTGTGAGTGAAATCCATGTCAAATATAGACACCTAAAGCTGAGTAAGAAGAATCTCCCTTTTTGCTGTTATTCAGGCTCATTCTTGGGTTCCAATGAGCAAGGATGTTTTCAGCTCTAGTTTGAGAAACTTGTATTTTTGAGGAGAGGTTCAAGTTGTAGTATACGTTCTTTAAATATTCTCCATTCCAACATTTGCATAACATGAAGATACTTGATAATATACTTCTAAATATAGAAGAGTCTCCCACAGTAGGACAAAAGTAGCTCAATCTTTAAGACTATGACAATTATTACAGCATGACCCATTTCCATACAGTTTTCTGAGTTGTTTAGTTGGCATGACAGATGATTTTTATAATGCTCTTCTGTATCCCATCATGTGTCCCATACCCCTAGACAGTAGGTCCTCTAAGTCTGAAAAGTAGTCTGACATTAATTTGTCTTGTACAAATGCCTGGACACTACTGCAGATGCTGTTCTGTGACAGCCCTAGGAGGGGTCCAAGCAGGATGTCCCATCCTCTGAGTCCATAATTTGGGTTCTTCCCCTGCCATTTTGCCTCTTTGCTCCTCTGGATTTATAGAGATGGATCTTTGCTGGGTTTATGACTCCTGTGATGAGCCTATGAGTAGCCAGAGAAGGGGTGCCCCATCTGCCATTGTCTTTCTGTGCTCCCTTGTGGATGTGCAGTGAAGAAGTTTATCACACATCTTAACAGTCCCCAAATATCTGATACCACTCAGCAAAAGAGGAACAATTAGAAAAACACGAAGGCTACACTTAAGAAAGAGGAACATTCCATGTTCTTTAATATTCTGCTGTCCCTGCTTGCACTCTGGGGTTTGTTTGCAGCTGGACATTTTCCAATTATATCTTACCCAGAGTAGAATTCTGAACCATAATAGATTTTATGAGTAGCTCAGCAGTGATTCAAATAACTTTTATGTTTTCATTCTCTGTAGTTGTGTCTTCCTTACTTGAGAAAAAATACCTTCAGAAATTCAACAGCCAAATTAAAACAGTCAGGTGTCAAATAAATCTGTTCTTCCATAACTATTGACTGGATTCCAGCCCCGCACTGAAGAGAACTGAAGATGCACTTTATCTAGTGTTTCATGCCACTTCGCACAAAATTTTGTAACTCATTGTGTCTGCTGGCTCCATGCTGTGACTTGTGACCTAGCTAGATCATTACAGAGCATACATCATGGCAGAATGCCTAATGTTGTATGTGGATGACTAGCGGGGTGCTACACTAACTGGACAACAGATGACCAGGATGATCTGTCTTTCTCTGATAGCTACGAAGAGAATGTAGGAAAATAAATAAAAATGGGATAAAGACTTATTCTGAGGACTGTGCTTCAGAAAGTCAGCAAAGCCTGTACCTACACAGAAGACTCAGAAAACATTTAATCATCATATGTGAAGTTATATTGTGCACAGTTTGAAGCTGTATATACTTTTTACTAAAAGCTTGCTTTTTTTCTTTTTAAATAGTAACACATCAGTAGAAATGTATGCTGGTTACTCTATCGGGCTGTTGTATTTTGCCTAGACTTGTTCAGTTATGTTGCTGTTTCCTGGTGGATGAGGAAATAAACAAAACTCTTTGTACAAAACAAAACGCAGTGTCATGGAAATGATAAGAAATACATCAGCAACAATATTAGAGTCCGTCGTAAGATATAATCCAGATTTAGTTTCTATTTTGAATTTCAAACTCTGTTTGGAATTTGGCACGCATCGTGGCAAAAATAAGACTGAAATTTGACAGGATGATGAGGGTGCTTTCCACTGTAAAATATATGTCTCTAAGAGATTACTTTTTATCTCTGTGTCTTCCAGGTGCCTCTTTGGTATCAGTTGAAGACTCAGCTGAAGCCAACTTTCTGGCATACACCATTGAACCACTTGAAGGGAAAACATCAACTTTTTGGACAGGAATGTACAGAAATGTGGATGGTAATTTCTTTACTTTCGACATCTTTTTGTCTGGTGAATAATTGACGCAATCTATTTGACATGGGTGTTGAAAACCTCACATTATGCTTCCAAAATATGTAAAAAGGGAAATTAGAAAAAGTGATCAATGGGTGAAGCTGTTCAATAGTAATCAAGCAATAACCAGTAATATATAACAGGAATACTAGGCACAGAAGCAAGAAAACAAACTTAAAACAAGAGAAATAATTCATAACAAAGTAAGGCATAAAATTCCATATAGCAGAGTACAGACAGGACAGTGTTGGGAACAGAGCCAAACTGGAGAGGTCCAGAGTTGATGTGCTTGTCACTGACATGCTCCAATATTTGAGCTAGAGAATAATGTGGCTAACATCACCTTTAGTCTTTGGAATGACTGGTCACCCATCTTTAGTTACAGTGCAGAGGAGGGCAAGAAAGGGCCTGGAGAACAAACCTTATGAGGAGCGATTGAGGGAGCTGGGTCTGTTCAGTTTGAAGAAGAGAAGGCTGAGGAGGGATCTCATCATGCTCTACAATTACTTGAAAGGACATTGTAGAGAGGTTGGTGCTGGTCTCTTCTCACAGGTAATTAGGGACAGAACCAGGGGGAATGGTTGCAAGTTGCAACAGGGCAAGTTTAGGCTGGAGATTAGGAAGAAATTCTTCACAGAAAGAGTGGTCGGACACTGGAATAGACTGCCTAGGGAGGTGGTTGAGTCGCCATCCCTGGATATGTTCAAGTGTCGTTTAGATGGGGTGTTGGGTGATATGGTTTAGGGGTGACCTTGTAGTGTAGGGTCAATGGTTGGACTTGATGATCCCAAGGGTCTTTTCCAACCTGAATTGTTCTATGATTCTATGATTCAACCACTTCATTGACAATCTAGCTGGAGAGGAGACAAATATTGAATTACATTACTTGAATCTTAACCAGAAAAAGGGAAAGTTTTCAGTAGAACAGGAAAGAATTTGAAGAGAGTAATGGTTTATAAGCATAACACATAAAGAAAAGCTGAGGTTTACTCATGCAGTTAATTGACACATAAAATGTTTTTAAAGTGGTTCTAGAGCAGGTGCAGAACAACGCTATTCTTACAGTGGTCATAAACCTGTGGCTTCAGCAAGTTCATGCCCTTACATTACTTGCTAGTTATCATAGTGATTTCAGCATAACTGCATAACTAAATTTCCTGTCTTTGGAAAAATGATTGTATCCAGATGCCATGCCCTGACACAAAGGGTGGCAGGTTGTTAAACCAAAACAAAAACAAAAAAAAAGAGTAATCTTATAAGAAAACAGAACATACCTTTCATGCTGAGTCTAAGAATTTACTTGTTTGAGTACAACTTAAGAGTCACAAGGGGCACATTTATTCTAAATAAATAGTGCTATTAAAAGAAAGAAAGAAAAAAAGGAACAGGAAGGAAGAGACAGAAAGTCCCAGCATAATTGAACAACAGTGATCACAAGATTTTTGAAGCAAATCTTTAAAAAGGAAAATTGTGTGTGTAGTCAGTGGAAAGGAGAAGAATCTGAAAAACAAAGGGAATAAAACTGGACTTAGAAACACTTCAGTGAGAGCTTTGGAAAGAGTAATACAAAACCTTCCTGCAAATTACTGAAATAAAGTGTATTCCGTTAAAGTTAAATTATGTTTTGACATCAGTGACTTTTATAAACTGAGTAATTGACACTGCACCATAACAATAAATTATGGGAGATATGTCTTTAAACTTTCTTGCCCTTGCAACATCATAATGGCCTGCCATTTTCCAAAAATTGATGTATCGTTTGCATAAAAACTTAAGGACAATATGACATGTCAGACCAAAAAACTAAATAGTCTAGTGACTGGTCTCAAGGACTGGACACAAGTAGATTTCTCAGAAAGGCAATAAATATGGGGCAGATGTCAAGATGGAAATGAATACGATCTTGGTTTTCATGTTCAATGTTTTTCCAATTAGGAGAATGGTTGTGGCTAGACAACACTGCAGTGAATTTTGTCAACTGGAATGTAGGAGAACCTTCCCCTCAACAAAATGAACACTGTGTTGAAATGTACGCAAACTCTGGGTACTGGAATAATATCTATTGCTCTTCCTACAAAGGCTATGTTTGTAAAAAGCCAAAAAGTAAGTGCTACATTTATGAATTTGTGTTATGTATGGAGTATGTTCCTTGTGTGCTGTATTTGTAGATGGCAGTTACATGCAGTGTGTTTTAGCTGGGTGTTTTGAGATTTTATAAATGCCGAGGGATGCACATTTGCATGCCAACAGAACGACAGAATAAGTCCTGTCAGAAAGTAGAAGTTCTGACTACTGCTCATGTCCGTTCAGAACCATTTTAAAAAGATTGTGTTCCTATCCTAACTGTACCTAGTGTGCGTTCACTTAACAAGTTTGCCTGTTGTGTATCGATAATTGTTGAGCAATCACGTTAGTACTGTGCCTTGCATACATAAATGTCTCATCTATTTGAAAATATCTTCCTTAGGGTATCCCCTCTGCTCAGTCCAGGGAGTACACTTTGCTTATTTCCTTCTGGCAGTATTACATTCATGCATTTTCTGAGTATGAAGTAGTGTTTCTGTGAATTGAATGTATATGAAATTGTGAATTCATGAACAGTTGTGGACCTTTTGCATCTACTTTCCCCTGTTTTGAGAAGACAAGTGAATGAAAAGCAAAGCAAATACTGTAGTTGAAATGTGCTAAACTGAGAGTGGCCTGAAATAATTGAATGTGCAAATTTGATAGTGAGACTATCTAGTGCACATGTGTTTCTAGAAGTCATCTTAATTTCTTCCAGCATGTATTGCAATATGAAAATCTCTTACTGATATTTACTTAGAGAGTGAAACACATGTAGTAGCTGAAATATGTCCACTTCCTCTACAAGGCTGGAAATGAGAGAAATTCTGCTATTCTTTTTATAAATTTGCTGTCACGCAAAGTTATTCTTACTTACTCAGATGCTTATAGTGAAGACTGTATCTTTTACAGGAAATACTGCAGAACTATCGAATATAACCATCCATTCAGAGGCTACTTACCTGTCTTTTTACATTGTTACTGACAAACAAAAAGGCACCTTATTTTCATTCTCTATCCAGAATAGTTATAGATGTAGGTAACAAGTGTTAAAATCAATGTCCTCCCTTCCTTTTCAGCCATTTAATTCACATGTGCGCTGATGTTCACGTGTTTTGATACTGAGCCATTTCAAGGACCTGAAGCAAAGGAAAAGCTAGTTACGTTTTCTAGGATTAGCTTCAGCCAGTCTAGCCTCCGGAGCTGGAATGCCGTGGAGTCAGCCCAAAGTCAGTGTTAATGCAAGGAATACGTAGTTGTGCACTCAGGAACAGGACACAGTTGAGTCTTACACTGTCACAGAAATGCCTCTGGTCCTGTCACTGGGCACCACCAAGAAAAGCCTCTTTCTGTGATTTTTACACTCTTCGCTCAGACACATTGATAAGATCCTGCTTGAACCTTCTTCTCTAGGCTAAACAGTTCCAGGTCTCTCAGCCTTTCCCCACATAAGGGATGCTCCAGTCCCTTCATCACCTTAGTGGCCCTTTGCTGGACTGCCTCCAGCAGCTCTCTCTCTCTCTAGTACTGGGGAGTCCAGAACTGGACAAGAGGTGTCATCTTGGAATGGATTGCCGAGGGATGTGGTGGAGTCGCTATCCCTGGACGTGTTTAAAAAATGGCTGGATGTGGCACTTCAGGAAATGGTTTAGCGTTACGGTGGTGTAGGTCTGTCGGTTGGACTTGATCTTAAGGTCCTTTTCAACTTTTGTGTTTCTATGATTCTATGTAGCAAACATGCAATGTCTCTAGAAAACACTTCAATAATGTGCAAATACAAGAAGCTTCCAGTTCCCCTGACTCCCAGAGATTTGTGTGCTGGAGTTGCGCAGAAAAGTAATAATCTGCTTTTTTCTGTAAACAGCATTAATAGATACTTTTCTTGTTAGAAACTCCTGGAAACATCCAAATAGTCACTCCTAGTTTTACTCTGAAGAGCTAAATATAGAATATTACTTGTCTCTAAATGTAAAACTGGCTGGGCTATCAGACAATCCAGCAGAGTTGTGGAAAATAAGTAGGAAGGTTGAGATTACTGGATTAATGAAATCAGACAATGTAAGCGGGGACTGGTAAAAACAATTTAACTTCCTGGGCTCGCCTTTTAGAAAATGAATTGCAATGCCCTGATTCAAGATTTAGTGAGACTGATTGTCCACATGGCAAAATATGAATCTTCATCTTAAGTGGTTGGCCCAGTTTTCCCAGCAAATCAGATTTTGTGGGAGTGATGTTAAATTTTAAATGAGCTACAAACATTTTAGTTTGGATGTGAGACCTGCTAAGACACTTTGGAATTCATGAGTGATTTCGATTGTCTCTGTAGGTGGGCCATTAAGGTCTCTTGGCAAACTGAATTTATTGTACTTGCTATGTTTATATAACAAGTACTGCAAGAATTTGTAATTATATTGAGAATTATGTTTGATCATCTCTGTCTTGAAGATGCTCTGGACATTTTCTTATGGTTTTACATTGATGTCAGGATCTATCTGCATGGAGCTCTTTAATTTTTTCTATTATCTGCTGGTTTATGTAAATAATTACATAAGACCAGAATACAATAGAACATTGTGCTATGCCTTTTGATAGGTGTATATAGCTTTGTATGGACTAAACCAAGTGTTTTCAGTATTGAATGGTATGTTTTACCATATATTTATCTGAATATGCTTTTCAGTGTGTTCCAAATTTAGAAATAAATAATATAAAAATAAATAATAACCTAATTCTTTTTCAATGTTTTGAAATACCAGCAATTGAAGTGCCACCAGCAGTTGAAATGCCACCAGCTGAAATACCAACAAAGGGTAAGAATATTGTCTTTCACGTAGACAAAAACTAGTCTCATGTAAGATTATAAACAGAACAAATTATGTTCTGTATTATATCTCTTACATTTTCTGATATATCTGAGTACCATATCTGTTTCCTAGGAGGGTATTATTCCTAGCAGAATACAATGTACTTCATTCAGTTTCCAAATGCAAATTTAAAATAATAATTATTTGTGATATAACATACAATGTTGACATTTTAAAATAATTTTATGTTGCTACCATTGTCTCTCATTATTTTGAAGCAAAACTTTTTGCTTGAAAGAGCATGCTTTCTAAAGAAATTATTTCCAGTAGTCAGATACAGATTATGTAGCATCCTCTTGATTTCTTTTTGTTTCTTTTCAGCAATGACAAAAGACGAGAAGGCTCATACTCTGAACCATAGTAAAACAGGAATTGTAGTTATTGTTGCCATCCTTGTCCTAGTTGGAAGTGGCATTGCAGGCTATCTCTTCTACACAAGAAGAAAGAATCACTTGTCAACAAATGACAGCTTTGAGAACAATTTGTATTTTAACAGTGATTCAGTTCTTGGAACTAGTGACACAAAGGATCTTGTGACCAACATAGAACAGAATGAACATGCGACACTGTAATGTAATAAAATAAAATGTAATGTAATATGTAATGTAAAATGCAATGTAATAAAGTAAAATGTGCCTTGTTTTAATAAAATTATGCAATTAGAACTAAGCCAAAGCCATTTTCTCATGTGCAAATACTGTAGTAGACCTTTTCATTGTGTGAGTAATGTTATATACAGCAGTTACTTTATTTTGTAATCATTGTGTGATGTGTAAGATTTCAGATTTCACAATTTGATGATCCACACTAGTGAGTGCAGGTCTTAAGAATAGAGATAACATTGTTAAATGGAACAGTAGAAGTGGATGCAATAAAAGAAGTAAAATGTCAATAGAAACACTTGAGAAGGCTCACAAGATTTGAAGTTTCTGCATCAGATTTATTTCAAAACATGTTAATGTACAGATTCTCGAAGCTACTCAGCAAATATATTTCTAATTCTACCATCTTTCGAGTATTCCTAGGGACTTTACAGGAGTAGCTGCTAGGTGATGAGTCTGTATTCAGACACATCTTTGAACCACGTGGGGAAAAAAACCTTTTATGATATCAGTTCAGTTCCCACAATTTCACACAACACGGAGAGCCAGGTGTGTAGTTCTTGTAGTTTATGTATTCTAGGTTTTAATCAGGTAAAAGCTGGGGGGCAGGCCTCTGGAATGGAAAAGTGTGGTTGGTGTTAACTGCCACTGTTCTGGCTGGCCACAAGTGAGTTTGTCAGGGAGAGGTGATGAAGGTCCTGGCAAAACTTCCGTCTTATGAGGAAAACAGTTGCTGAGGAGTGGGAGGAACATTCCTGTATGTGTTCTGAAGGTTTATAGGAGCACTGGAGAGCTGTTTTCATGATCTGTGTTGGTACCACTCTCATACAGCCTCTCAATAAGTAGTATAGGTTTGTGGCATGTGTGCTGGAAGTCAAGAACACTTTAGCTTTACCAATGTACTACTGGTTTTATTTCTTTCTAAAATGGCTAGATCGGTTACCATTTATGGAAATCTTAGATTCCCCAATGCGGAGTTTATATTCTTAATTTTTGTAAATCTTGTAAAATGCATGATTCCTGACTTGCATACAAAGGTTTGCAAGGTTTGACTTTGTGGTTTCAGATTTTGTTCTGTGAAATAAACGATAACTAGCTTTGATTTTTAAAATAGTTTTTCATTTTATAGCCTTGTCCATATAAGACTCTGTAACACGATAAAGTTAAAAAGGAGATGATACAACAGTTGAGACTTTCCATCCAAAATTGTGATCAAGCAGTATATTGACCTTATTTTCCTGAGTCTGTCTACTTAAAACCAAGACAAAAATGTCAGCTGAGTGATTTAGTAAAAATCTGAATTACATACATGTGTAGATGAGGAAATTTGTTCTGAGGAAATTTGAGAAATCCTTTTCTCTGTCTCCTTTCTGGCTTCCTTTTTTCTGGCTTCCTTTCTTCCAGTTTTTCCTTGCCTCTGTTCCTACTGCTGTTTCTGTTTTTAATGCACAGTTTTTTGAGAGTGTGTTTACAAGGAGTAGTACCTGTAATGGTTCTTCACGTCACCCAGTGTGGCTTATATGCCAGAAACTTCCCAGCTGGTACCTTTCACTGATGACAGCTCATTTGTTGGACTGTCTGAATAGAGAGTCCAGTCCCAGGTTTTTAACATCCTAATTCCTTTGGTCATACTTGTGAAAGACGTGTCATAGAACTTCAAGATAAAAATGAGAGAGTAGATACCAAACCGGTTTTCTCTTTCCACATCCTTGTGATATTTCCACCTTCCCTGGACTGAGTTATTATGAAATGGTTTTACCAAACATCAGTTGGTGATCTGACATTATATCCTGTTTTCCTGCTGCTAAGCTGCAATATGCCTGCCAAGCGACTGACTGCATCAAAAAGATTTCAAAAATTGGGCTAGGGAAATTATCTATGTTGATCTGTTTGGTGGAAAAAAACAGTGTGTCTTCTTCGAAATGGTTCATATGGATGCAATATAGTTTGTTGCTTAGTGCATTCTGATCCTTCACCAGTTCTTTCAGCCATTTTCTATTACTGGCTGCTATTCCTATGGGAATCAATCAGTTGCCTTAGAACCTCCCTTGTTGCTCTTGTGAGCTCTCATTTTGTCTCCTGAGTAGAGTAATTTAGGGAGAGGTCAGGCTCTATGTTGCATACATTCACAGAGGAATTGGGATCTTACTTTTCTGAAATATTCTTGCTGCAAAAACAAGGAAAGTAGTTTCTTAATAAACAAGATAAAACAAGTGATGGAGAGAAAAGGAAAGGAAATTTTTAATGGATTGTTAATAATTCATATCCATAAACCTCTGATTCTGACAAGATTTTTTTGTGTTTAAACTTGGCAGTTCAGATAAGTGAAAGAAAAAACACCTATTGATTATGTAGCATGAGAATATATTATGAAAGTGCAAGGTACCTTATGTTGCTCTTCCAGTATGTTTTGAGCCTATCTAGAAAAATGAAAAGATTGTTCTCTCTCTGGGGGACTTTTTTGTTTGGTTTTGG
The DNA here is from genome assembly GCF_000703405.1 of Apaloderma vittatum. Taxonomy (NCBI): domain Eukaryota; kingdom Metazoa; phylum Chordata; class Aves; order Trogoniformes; family Trogonidae; genus Apaloderma; species Apaloderma vittatum. The sequence continues at coordinate 26,008 of NW_009733411.1, forward strand.
GTTTGGTTTTTTTTTTAGCCTAGAATGTTTCTACTGAGATTTAGAGCATGTCTATTTTTTTTTATTTTTTTTTTCAGTTGGAAACTGAAATCTCACGTCAAGTTATAGCAGGCTAAATGATCACAAAATTCCTTTCAGGTTTTAATACCAATGCTTTTAAAAAAATATTTAACTTTTGTAGGAAAGGACTTGGTTGAACTTGGATTGATTCACCCATTCATTTCTTTGGGTAGCTGAGGAGTGACTTGATGGCATTAGCTGATAGCGTGTAAACATTTGTCTCTTTGCATGTCGCTGCGTTTCTTGATAGCCTTGTGTTTGATTTTCATTTCCCCTTTCCTCCAGAAGAATTCGGACTTTAGAGGAAAGGTGGTGAATCTGCCCACTGTGAGTGTAACTTCCTGCCTGTGAGCAGTGACTGCTGAAGGAACAATGCTGACTCAATACAAAACCCAGTAGCCTTTCTTCCTTAGTACTTCTGAAATGTCAGGCTGTGCCTTGCCGGGTCAAAGATGCTGGAGTGCATCCCTGCAATCTTCTGATTTTGTTTCCCGCTTTGTGGGCTGCAATGGGTTCTGCTCAGACAAACATAAAAACACCAAGGTGAAGCTACTTTCAGTATGTTTTACTCTTTTTCAGACTCTGAGTAGATACTTGGTACAAGTCCTTCATTAAGTACCCATCCTTCCTCAGAACAAAACTAGTTTCTTCTTCCCTGTTACAATTTTACTTGTTGCATCCTGGTAACTTTGGAGGTCCTGAGATGGTATATACGGCAGAATTACAGGAGACTACGTTTTTCCTGCCTAAATATTATTTATTCCATTTGCACATCTAGAGCTCTTGATCAAGGAAGCAAGGAAAGTTGAAAAATTGAGGTTGCAGGATCTGGGAAGTACCAGAATACTTTACTCCAGACTCAGTGCAGCCATCTTTGCATGTGCATTGTTATTTACTGAGCACTTGACCATTTGCTGAGGCAACCCTCTTTTTCACGCTTTCCTCAGGTCTCAGAGTCCTTCTCAGGCTCCCTTTCTTTCCATGGTTTTGGTTGAGCTGTACCCCTATTTTCTCTCATTGCTGTAATTCTTGTTCTGCTCTGATTCCTTGTATACCTTCTTAGACCCAGTGAGTTGTCCATCTACATCTCAGTCAGAACAATAGAAGCAGGATCCCAGACCTTCATGTAGGTGTCCAGGGACTTCATTGTCTGCAACAGCAGCAATCTTCAGGGAAAGACCCTAAAGAGTGTTTGCTGCAAATCCAGTATTGGGAAAGTTATCACAAACCAGCCTCTCCTGAAGATAACAGGAATTCAAATTTTTCAAAGAAATGTTTTTTCTCTTTCCTACCCTCTACATTTTTCTAACTCCTTTACCTATGTCATGAAGGAGAGAACTTTTTCAAAGTAAATATCAGAATTTTGTCAGAATGCCTTGATTTGCATGGTGTCCCAGTGAATTTTTCACAGTACTGCATTGCACTCTGGCTTTTTATGTTATTTATTGATAACAAATCTTCCTCTTTTTTTTTACCTTTTTTCCTTTATTTCTGGTAAAGAGACATTCGTGTCACATTTTCATAAAAATAATAATCCTGAATTGTAAGGTATGTCTCCAAAAATCCTCACTAAGAAGTTACCTGTTAGATGTGTTTCCATGGAAGAGAAAACTTTTATATAGTAGGCAAACTAGCTTAGAAAGCAAAGTTTATTCATTAATGTATTATTTCAAAATTACTCATGTGACATGATACAGTTCCTTATTTGCAGCTCAGAACTTCCCTGTATCTGCTGGGTCTTAAAAACTGTAAAGGATTTGTTAATCTGGTTAGTGCAGAAAGGTTTGCTTCCAAGGAACAGATTTGGTCTTCAGCATCAGGCTGAGGTGAAGGGCAGAAGGGAGTGGAATATTTGGCCATGGCTGTCTACATGCTCCTGATCATTCTCTTTTCCTTTAGTACATCTCTTCAAATATCTGGTAAGTCTTTGTCCTCTGTTGAGTATGGAGGTTTGCAAGTTCTTTCTCATGTTTTCCAGATGTCCTCCTTAGTGGACAGTGAGTTTAGATCTAATCACAGTATGTATTTTGAAAGAGTTTTATTCAACTCTTAAATTTGATGGTATCTGTATAGACATTCTGTCGCCTTAATCCAGTTTTCAAGGTGGTGTCTGAGTGAAAGAAATGCATCAGTAGAGGTGGGCGTAACCTAGACAGCTGGTTCTTGAAAATCAGACAGATGAATGCAGACAAAAGCTGATCTGAAATTACTCCACTGGACGTTAGAACAGTTCAGAAGTACATGGCAGTGTCCTCTCAGCATGCACAGAACCACTGCCTGATGTGTGCTTTGAATTTCTTAGACAGCTCATATAGGTTATGGCATACTGATCGTTGTATACTGGAATCCTGTTTCCAAGCTGGCGGCTTTAGGAAGGATCTAAAAACCTGCTTGTCTTCAGACACTCCTACCGCTGAGAGGAAAGCAAATGACACTATGTCTGCAACTCTTTCCTGCAAGAAGCTCTCAGCTAGAGAACTGTGGAAGTCCAGGACTATCACCTGAATGGCAGCCAGGGACTAGCCAGCACTTATCTAACCCACCACAGGAGAATTTCTGCTGTGCATGTCTCTAACCCATCCTCTGCAACCTGTTCAAGAACTGCTGCAGCAGGAGAGCTATGCCAATGGAAATGCTATCTGGCTTGTTCAGTTCTGCAAGCTTTTCAGAGAAACATCGCTGGGGCAGTTCAAGCACTCCCTGGTGGCTCTGGGACGTGGGAGTGGGGGTTTATGAAGCCCCATTTAACTATTCCGTCCCCAGCAAGAAACCTTGAGTGGTAGTAAAACTCAATGGCACAGCAGAGAGAGTTGTATGATGTTGCTGTCACTTAGAGGGGAGCTAAGGGATGCAAGGCAAGCTGCTAAAATGGTCAGAGTTTGGAGCAGGCTGAAATTGTGCCCCTTTTTTGAAGTTGGTCTTAGGCAAAACCCCCCAAATGCGGTGCAGTGTCTCACGTTTTTATTTACAAGTGTAGCTGTTCCTAGCACTGAGGATATTTACTTAACCTAACTGTGCTTGAAATTGATGATGCTGCAAGTTTTGGCTTCCCTCCTGAGATACTCACTAGCTGAACTCTGTGAAGAAAACAACTTTTTGCATAGTTGCCCAAAATGTCCAAAATAATTAATGAAAAATTAAAAACACCTTGCTTGCCTGATGAGCTGAAAACAATATCATTCTAAGCCAAATACAAGAATGGTTGAATTTCAAGTATGTAAACCATTTTCAATAGTTCTAAAGAAAAAAGCCCTTTTGCTTGCAAAAATAAAGCCTGTTTAATATGCTTTGTGGTGGTGGAGCTTTGAAAAACTCATGACATTTAATGAAGGTCATTTTTTAATGGTGTTTTGAAAATAGTGTGTTTTAAGGAGGGATGTGAAGAAGAGTAATTTGTCTTGAAAGAGCAATATTTTCAGCTTCTGTGTTGCTTGCATCTTGACATTTTAATGAATATCCTTCATACTGATTAACTTCCTTGATTTCTTTATCAACTCTCTATATATTAATTTTGTTTTAGTAGCAGACTGTCAAATAGCAAGTGTCTGCCTTACCTACTATGAAATCTCAGATGTCTGCATTCTCTTTTTATTTCTATAGCTAGTGGAATATTCTCAATCTATAATGAAGACAGCAAGCTCTGTGCTCAAGCTCAAAACTCCAGCTCCATCATAACTACCACCTGCAATGAGCACGATGAGTTTCAAAAGTTCAGGTGGGTCTCTGCTACACAACTGCTGAGCGTTGCACTCAAGCTGTGCCTGGGAGTGCTCACCAAGGACGACGGGGCTGCCATCACGTTGGAATCCTGCAACAGGACGAATGAGCTCCAGCGGTGGGAATGTAGGAATGAAATGCTTGCAGCCCATGGCAAGGATTTATTTTTGAACTATGGCAAAGGGAAGGGGAAGAAAATCAGGTTGTCCAAAGAATCAGGCAAAGGGACCAGGTGGAAAATCCATGGAACTGCAGACAGTGTGTGCTCTCAGCGCTATGAGGGTGAGTGCTGAAAAGTAATCTTTATTTCTAGGTAACTTGACTGCCCCTATTTACAAACATTCCACTGCCTGCTTGTCTTGGGGTAACCATTTTCACATCAGTAGCGGAGCTAACTACAAATAGGGTGTAGAAATGCAAAGCAAATGTGACTGTATGTGTTTCTGCATAGCTTGGAAAGTGGAATTCTTGCAAATGATACAATAAAATGTTAAAGGCCTACGATTTAATCACAAGGGAGAGTGGGAATTCTGTTTGTACAGCAACAGTGGGAGGAAATCCATGACTGTTTAAAAATACGTCTGATCAAATTTGTAGAATAAGTGGTGATTGTGTTATGTTTAAATATTCATTGTTGCTGGTCACTTGGTTTGACCATGTACTACCTCTAACAAGTTAGTTTCTGGTTAACGTAGATGTAATCCACTTTTAACAGTGCTTGCCTGGTGTTTTCCAGGCCCGTCAAGAAGAAAAAGTAGGAACAAAAAAGGAAAACTGATATTCAATGGTATAGGATGCAAGAACTCCTAAAATCCTGATGAAGGAACACTGGAAAGTCAGATCTCATTTTCCTCCATTGTTATCCCTCTTGGGCTATGTAGAGCAGGCATCCAGGCTCAAGTGCTCAACCTCCTTTCTACCATGGCACTCACAGAGTGAGAAGTTAAATAACAAGGGGTGAAGTTTTTGCTGTGCCCTACGGCAGTTCCAGCTCTAAGTTTGTCATAGGTTTGTTCAGATTGCAGCAAATTAGACTGTACAGAGATGGGAGTCACTTCTCAGCAGATTCACCTGCAAATTTAAGACCTAACTTCCTCTCTTGAATACTAGTACAAATATTCTGGTATCTCCTCTCCAAGCCCCTTCAACCATACCAGGCAAAAAAAGAAGATATCGTAGAACCATAGAATGGTTTGAGTTGGAAGGGATCTTCAAGATCATTTAGTTTCAACTCCCAAAATAACCTAAATATTACCCAGGGAAAGAAGTATCTGACACAGTAGTCCAGATAACCACAAAAAGAAAAAGATGGATAGAAGTTAGTCTTAGGGCCAGTCTTAATTCTGAATATCTTGCCATAATCATAATTGATTGGTGCGATAGGGTTGGAAGGTTTTTTGGTAATGAAATACCGATGTGTTGAGCTCTTGAACAACTCAGCTGTGCCCACGGAGAGCTGCCTATGAGCAGACACTGTGGTGAACATCTGATATCAACTGACTACTATTGATCTGTTTCTCTCCATAGATATCTATACACTTGGAGGAAATGCTTTTGGTGCGCCTTGTGTGTTCCCTTTTAAGCTCAATGGTAAATGGTATGCTGAGTGCATCCCTCGAAGTGACAGTGCAGGCTCTCTCTGGTGTGCAACTTCCTCAGATTTTGATAAAGACCAATCTTTTGGAAACTGTCCACTAAAAGGTAATTTATTTATAAAAATTTCAGGAAAGGCATTAAGCAAAAGTTTAATTCACTCTCATGGGTACAATCTCCTTGAGATATGGAAGTAACATTGGACAAAGCTGGATTCTGGCTAGCCTAGTTCACTGGTGCAATATGCAATGATAAGATGAGGTATCTGCTCTTCACTCTCACTGTTTCTCCAGTAGCAATGAGTAGTGCTCCTACAGTGCTCCCAAGACTGCTTCATATGGAGAGTATTCTGAAGGTGGTGACTGGGACTGATGGAAAAAGGAGGAGAAAACCCCTAGGAGTAGGCAAGAAAAAAGTTCAGGCAAATGAAAGGCAGAAAGAAGTGCAATAGATGAGGAAGGTGAGATATAGGGAAGCAGGAAACAGTGGTGTATCATGGGATAGAACAGAGAGTTGGAGGGCTGGAATGAGTGAAAGGCTGCAGGACATGGGCAGGGACCTTCAGCTGCCTTCTGTATTCCAGTGCTTCTTACACCTAGAAATCATCCAGCACAGATTTCCAGTAACCTACTCCTTCACCCCTGCTTCACATCTCATTGATTGCAAACAATAATTTCTGTTGTGTTGGGAGGTCTGGTAGAAGATAAGAGGGGTCCCAAGGGAAGAAATGGGTGTGGAGACCAAGATTCTCTGTGTGGGGAATGGAGAAATGTAGGTGTACAGATAGAATATATCAGTAAGTGAGTTAATGTGGGCTGAACTCTGAAACAAGTAGATTAATTACGTAAACAAAAAGAAATGGGGTCAATGTAGAAAAACTGAATTTGTAAGAAATACTTCATTATGTGACTAATGTATCATTAATGTCGAACAAAGTATATTTAAATTGGACAAACTATATGTAAAAAATTTAGCCAATTGTACAGTTACATAGTTTTAGTCTGTAATGAAGATTTTATTTTCTGTGTTAGCAAGTATGATTATCTTGTGACATTTTTGTTACCATATTTTATAGACACCATCCACAATGATCTTTGGAAAACAAATCCTGTGACTGAAACCCACTATCAGATAAACTCAGAGTCGCTTTTGACATGGCACCAAGCAAAAAAAAGCTGCCAGCAGCAGAATGCAGAATTATTAAGTATCACAGACCGTCACGAAGAAATGTTTTTATTAGGTAAAGTTACCCCCGCCCCGAAACAAATTAATGAATATGTTTAAAATGGAGGTCAGCTCCAAGAGCTTTGACATGGATACTTAAGTTTACCTTGTGCAAATAGGTCTGAGTGACATTCTCCAAAAACCTTGTCATTTTCTCACAAAAAATGTATTAAAATAGTGGAAAAAAATCTAACCTATATGAAAAAAAAATCTACTATGATACTTCTTCTGTTTTACATGCTTTAACATTTTACTTCAAGTTTTGTTGAATAATTTACAGAATCTAAGGCATTTAATAACTCAACTGCTTGTGTCTTTTGACCATTTAGGGCTCACTAGTGATCTGGGTGTCAATGAGAAGCTCTGGATTGGTCTTTTCAGTGCACTAGACAGTGGCTGGCAATGGACTGGGAGTACTCCTTTTCGATACCTAAACTGGGGTCCAGGTAAGTGCACTTTTTTGAAAAGATAATCAATGTCTGGGCCAAAATTCTCTTCCCCAAACTCCTGTTACCTAAGTCCTTTAATTTCATAGAATTTTCACAGGCTACAGGTGGATTATGAGAAAGATATGATATTACAGTAATAAGGATCACACCAGAGATGCATTCCCATTAATTCTGAATTTCAGAGAAAAAGCAGATAGCTCATCCAAGAAAGCAATTAAATATCTACACCTCATTCTTTTTTTTTCTCCATCCACAATTTTCTCAGGCATATTATTCATTCCAAACAAAAAACTCAGAGAATTAAATAGAAAAAAAATTAAAGAAGAGCATTGCATAAAAATATTTTAAGCAGTTCCCTGTTACTGCCTCTGACATTTATCTGACCTGTTTTATCTTAATGTTTCCCCTACTTTCTTCATATCTAAGGCACCATCTTGCATGTTGCCATGTTACATATTTTCATAGTAGTGGTTGTGACTACAAGGAGATCTAAAGCACAAGCACTCCCATGGAAATAAAGACACGTTTCATGTCCAGTGTTCAATAGCAAAAGATGTTGAGTTGTCTGCAATACTACCACCACATAAGGATTTGTGTCTTAGACATATAGATTTTTTTCTGTATGCTGCCATACTTCAGACACACTGATTTTTTTCTTAAGCAGTGCACGGGACAAGAGGAACAAGTTTCATGTTTGAAATGTTGGCCCTCTTGGCCATCCCAGTGGTGCTTCCTTGTTTGCTCTTTTGGGGATTATAACTAGAGAGTAATACGCCAGTGGTTTTGCAGCTGCAAAACACTTACATGTTCCCTCCTGAGATGAAGTGAAAATTTTCAGTGTTAACAGTGACATTCACTGTATGTTGTGTCTCTTTGCTAAAGGAAATCCTTCTGTGGAATCTGGAAAAGTATGTGGGACCTTCCAAGGTAGGAATGGTAAATGGGAAAGCCAGATGTGTGATCGGAAACTGGGATATATCTGCCAAAAGAGAAACTCCTCTTTAGATTCCTCCACTATTGCCTCAGGTAAGATGGTCAAAAAATCAGGCTTGTTTTGCAGTGAGTGAGAAATACTGTGAGTATGTCATATATGAAATGGCAATATGTTATCAAAACAAAAGGATTATACTTGTTTACCTGGGTCAAACCCTGAGAAGACTTTAATTTTCTGGCTCACTTTAAAGGTGATGTTCCTAATTTTGAAAAGATCACAGGGAACTAAAGAAGGCAGGGTTATGTGACTAGTCATGTTATCCAGACCACAAAATACTGATTAATATCTTCTGCTCTGAAAAATACATTAAAGATGTGTCCTGTTAAAAGATGTGAGTCAGAGTTCATGCTCTCCCTGCTCTTTCTGACCCTTTTTGCTCTATTGGGGAGGGAAAAAATCAGAATATGGGGCTGGCACCTTTCTCCAATTGAGTTTCCTTTCCACCTGTGGCAGAATAGGACTTGTCTATGTGAAGAAAAAGGTGTGAAATTACTTCTCTGACTCAGGAGATAAGTGACACATCATGACTGGTATCCTGTATATTCTGACTGCATCCAGACATCTCACTGGGAATGATTTCTGGCCCATGCTAACCTCCAAACCATGCTTGGATGCTGTTTAGGGGGATGAAAGTTTGCGAAGGTCAAAACCATGCATTGAACAATGTGGATGTTCACAGGCCAATCCTAGGCACACATCCTACCCTCTTCAGTTTGCAGTGGAGCTGGAGGCCATGAGAATTTTCAAAGTAGTGGAAGGTAGTTGGCCATACTAAATTCACACCAAGAAATAGCCACTTGAACAAAGTTCAGTTGCGGCATTTCTGTGCAGCTGGGATTTCTGACATGGCTGGTGTAACAGAAATGTATCTGAGCTCTCTGATGTGTGATTTGGGCTGCTCAGGAGCTCCAGCTCCTTTCCGAGCACCTGGTGTTTCAAGAGAAGAAATACATAAAATCTCTGAAATTCACCAAGATAAAGCCCCTGTGTAGAAAAAGAAACCCTTTTTCTGTAAAACACGGCTGTACCCAGAGCCTCACTGAGGGGAAATTCAGCTGGAGTTGTGCCCTGCAAGTTTGCATGCCAAATTACTTAATATTTCATTAATCCTGTAAAAGAGCTTTTTGGTAGCTGCCAGCACAATTGGTATGGGAATATCTGTTTTGTATTCTTTGTGATCCTCAGACCTTGGCTTCTCCCCTCTGCCAGTATGTGCTCCAATATTTCAAATTCTTGTCAGTACAGGTTATTTTCTTTTTGCTTAAAAGAAAGCACTGAACAGGACTGCTCATTAATTGTTTGAAATAATTTTTTAGGTGACTTAAAGCCTGTTAAATGCCCCAAGGAATGGGTGGCCTATGCAGGTCATTGCTATAGAATTTATAGAACACCCAAAATATGGAAAGAAGCCCAATCTTCCTGTAGGAAAGAAGATGGAGAGTTGGCGAGTATTCATAATGTTGAGGAGTACAGTTTCACGACGTCTCAGCTTGGGTACAGTGAGTATTCCTGCATATATATATATAGATAGATAGATATAGATATATCTGGATTTATGCTCTTGGTATTATGCATTTAATCATTGTAACCATGGTCTTAAAGGTCTTTTAAAAAGTCCTTCTTTAGTCTAAAGTGGGTATAAGTTGTGATTGTTCCATTTTAAGACATACTCATACCTAGAGTTATCTTTGTGTTCCCAGAGCCAGATGATGAGCTGTGGATTGGTCTGAGTGATTTGAGGATTCAAATGTATTTTGAATGGAGTGATGGGACACCTGTGACTTACACCAAATGGCAACATGGAGAGCCAACTCACACACGGAATAAGGCAGACTGCATTGTTATGAAGGGAGAGGTAAAAATCACTCCTCTGTTTTCATGGATTCCTCTGTCCATTGCTTCCCCCAAAAAGAAAAACATCTGTGACAAAAAAAGAGAAAAAGAAAAAAGAAAAAAAGCCCAAAATGTAAAAAAGGGATGAGGGTTTTCATGGTTTTAAAGAACTTGGTTTAATTCAGAAAATCTTAGTGTGGAGGGACACTGGAGACCAGATCTAGGAAGGTGTATGGTGAAGCAACAGAAGCAGTGCGCTGCACTGGGGCTTAGTCTGCTCTGCAACACAGAGGATAAATCTCCCATCTGAATTTGGTTGAAATAACTCATCATCCACACTCAACATGGCTGATCATACCTGCATAGTATGGTTCTTGAAGCAGGAACTTTCTTATGTTTCCCTTAAAACACCTAAAATACAGGATTATTAGAGCTACTTTGGAGGCTCGTGTTACTGTAGGCACAAAAAATTAGGTACAAAAAATTCTGTTATGTTTTATACCCAGCACAGAACGACATAATGCTATGGAAAAAGATTTAATTTTTCATATTTTACTTGTAGTTTATTCAGCATTTTCTTGCTATTGTCATCTGGTTATATGAACATCATAAATACCGTGCTGGTGAGAATAGAATGGAACAGCATGTTTCCTTCCTGCTTCCATCAGCCACTGAATCTTTACTACATGCAACCCTCATTCTCACACCTCTGAGAAAATTGTGTTCCGTGTTTGGGAGTTTTGGAGAAAATAGGAATGCAAGGAAGAGAGCTGAAACAACCTCAGCCATATGAATTGAGAGGGATTCTCTCTGAGGATGGTGAATATTCCTATTGGAACTGGATTTCCTCCAGACTTCACTTCTCTCTGTGGTTTCTTCTTACCATGCTCAGGATGGATCCTGGGCTGACAGTGCTTGTGAAACGAAACTCGGTTATGTCTGTAAAAGAAAACCTTTGGCAGAAGAATCAGTAGAAGATGAGATTGCTTACCCAGGCTGCCAGAAAGTAAGTGTAAAACAAAAGTAATGTAAAGTCATCATATCTTACTTTCACTCCCATGATAGTGAGTATCACAGAAGTAAATTATTTTGACTGTTTTTGGTGGAGCCGTAGAAAACTGTTGATTTTGTATGTACCAATATATCTTCAACTACTGGGGAAAATTTTTCTTTATTCAGCCAAAATGTAGATTGGTTTGTTTTTTTTTTTCCCATTCTCTTACATGCTCACTTCCCCTAGCTCTCTCTTGATGCAGAACTGGTAACTTAACCCACAAAAGCCATGCTCTGTAGAGCATGTCAGTATTTTTTCATGCTGTAACTCACTGGTCTTGGGTTGCATGCAGCCTTCTCAGTTCAATCAATCTGCCACGGGAGAAAGGAATATTTAAGGAATGCTTTGCAGGAGGTACACTTACAGAATAAGAAGGCAAAGCAGGCTTTACACAAGGAACTGCAAAGTGACTGTGAACGTGCTTGCCAGCTCCAAGTCAGGACCATGGCTCACTGCTTGCAAAGACTCTTTGTGTGTCCTTTATCAAGGGTCGAGACACAGAGCTGCGGTTACAGAAGCTCTGATGATCCTCTTGGTTTCCTCTTGTGGCTTCTGAAATTAATTTTGACTTGGGGTGTGGTATTAACTTGGCTTTTGGGAGTGTGCTGTGCAATCTGACAGCCTCTCTCCATCTCTGCTGTTGGCCCTGACAGGGATGGATGAAGCACGGCTTCTACTGTTACTCTGTGGGGCAGTTACCAGCAACATTTTCAGATGCAAAAAAAATCTGTGAAGAAAACAAAGGTTACCTGACTACTGTGACGGACAGGTATGGGAACATAATTCTTGTCCTTTCATATGCGCACCAGGATGGAAGGGCCAAACAGAAATTTTTCTGCAGTTATTCATAGTGTCTAGTATGATGCCACTCCTTTGCTGGAAAATCTGTTGGTAGAACTGAAGAAGTATTATGAAATACATCAGGGGCTTGTGGGTCATATGTTATCAGTACAAACATTCAAGCCATTGCTGCTACATGCCTACACTGTTGTTGACTCCAGAAATTAAAAAAATTGAGTCAACCCCTCAACAACCCCAGATTCCCAGGTTGTTTTAAAACTTATTGAATTAAAATAATCAGATAAACATGGAGTTATAATTTATTTCTTCCAGATGTGAGCTTTTCAGCCTTTTCTTTGCAACAGGTAGATCTGGAAACTTCCCATTTTTTTAGAATAAAAAAAAAAATCCCCCCAGAGTAATAAGATTTAGAGATCTAGATCTTATTATAAAGCTCAGTAAAACACTGAATCACATATTTATGCAGAATTAATAACACATTTGCATTAACACAAGTAAGAAGATGAATAGAGAGAATAGAGGAGAATAGAATCACTCTAAATTCTAAACATGATTTACATTGCCAGAATATAAAATAAAAAATAATTTATATGACAATTAAAACTATAAAAGTAAGATCATTCCCCTTCCATCCTTACTTAATTTTTCCCACTTGTTAACAAATGACCTGAACTTTACCAGATTTGCTACAATGAATTGTTTGAAGCAATGAACAAATTGCGATAAAATGTGAAAATTTAGTACTTATTCTTCACAGATATGAACAAGCTTTTTTGACTTCTGTAATTGGATTCAATCCAGTAAAGTATTTCTGGATTGGTCTCTCGGATACAGAGGAGCAGGGGATGTTCAAGTGGGCCAGTGGGGATGCGGTCACCTTCACTCACTGGAATGCAGGCATGCCACGTACGCG
>NW_009733411.1:38676-62325 GCF_000703405.1 Apaloderma vittatum
ATGGGGCCACCGAGTTTATGCTCTGGGGACCCAAGAAGTGAGGGTTTGAAAGCTAAAAAGTGGTTTAGAAACCCTTCTGGCATAAAAAGGCAGAAATGACAGTGCAACTTTCTGTTTGTGCTAAAGGAATAAAATCGGGGATTGTGACAACTCTTTCCAGTAGCCCCCCTGGGATTGCATATGTCTGTTGGTGTCATCCACTCTTTGCTGTTTGATGGTTTGGATAAGTAAATTCATAGCATAATGTAAGAGGAATTTGATAATAATTCTTTTATGATTTAACTGAAATGCAAGGGAGCTACTATAAGGCATCCAACTCTTTGATGTTTGATTGTTTGGATAAGTAAATTCACAGCATAATGTAAAAGGAATTTGATAAAAATTCTTTTATAATTTAACTGATATCAAGGGAGCCACTGTAGGCATCCAAACACAGTGGGGACAGGTTACTCTTCAGTAAGCAGCATATGCTTTGAGCAGATGCAGCCAATTATCAGTAAGTTTTAAAAATTTTATGTTTCATGAAGGAAGGGAGTCAGGTTGCGTGGCCATGCTAACAGGAACTTCAGCTGGATTATGGGATATTTTGAACTGTGAAGAAACAAACATGTTTGTCTGCAAGCAGCTGGTGGAAGGAGTGACCCCCCCACCTCCTCCTCCTCCAATGACAACGCCTGCCCCATCATGCCCCGATGGATGGCAATCCATTCCTGAGAGCACCTTCTGCTTCAAAGTAGGTGTTTAACTTGTTGTTTCAAATGAGAATATGTTTCATGTATGCATGGAAGGGGGATTTTACCCTGCACCCTGATACAGGTAGCCTGTAGTAAGAGCTGGTGTGGCTGGAAGTGCTGAGAAGTGCTGAATGCAGGTTGAACTGAAGTTTCAAGTCACAGGGACTCTGAGATGACAGGAAAATCAAAGTTACAATAATCAAATTTGATGACCGCAGGCTTATGGTTGAACAATTAAATAGTAAGATCTAAAACTAGAGACCAGAAGACCAGTGGAAAGATAGAAGCCCAGAATTCTGTTTCTAAATTTCTATAATATCCAGTAGAGTATTTAATTGTCCACATTTTATAGATTTTTCAGGGAGGAAGGGAGAAAATGCAAACATGGTTTGGTGCAAGAGATTTTTGCAGAGCCATTGGAGGAGATCTGGCATGTGTCCACAGTGAAGAAGAACAAAACCTAATAGTTGACTTGTAAGTATCCGCACAGTCTATTGTTTAAATATCAAGGGGTGGGGAAGAAAAAAGACCTTTCTGAAAGACATAAAGGATTTCTGGTTATCAATTTCTACTGTGCAAAGACAGTGTATGCCCTTGCACAGTAGCAGAGGGAAATGGCAGAAAAAGGTGAGCAATAGGGTTTCTTGGCAAGGCTCTGGGGAGGTGGTGCTGTGCACTGAAGTAGCCTGAACATACACAAAAATGAAAGAAGAATCATCAAAATTGGTTTCAAATGAATTTAGTTCAAAGAGATAAAATTAATCTTTTTATCTCATTTGTAGTTTATTGGTAGATTAAATACTCTTGATTAAAGGAATAGCTTGTGCTACTTTCCTTCCTTAGTCAAGGAGAAAAATTGTGAGACTAAGGAAAACCTGACCTAAGGATGTGCTTACGTAAATGTTTAAATCAAGCCTATGAGTACAGACAGGTCAGAATGTGGGTGTCTAAGCTACTTGATGTAACCTAGATGTTAAAATATATTTTCATTTAACTCAGTATTTGTGGAATCATGACGCTTGAGATGTTTCTCATGAAGCTCGGTGTTTCACTGCTTCCTGCCACATGCAGTGCTAAGGTGTTTTTTCCCCATATGACAACGGAATGATTACTTTATATGACTATCTCAAATGATACCTAAAGCATTGAAACACTGAGAATAATGTAATGATATAATTTTTTCTCTATTTCACACCATGTCTGTTTGTTTATATTTGTAATCATTCAGAAAGAGAGATTATCTTTTCAATTCTTACTGGATGGGTTTAAGTGCCTTGGGCTCTGATGGTGGATTTGTATGGAGTGATGGCTCACCAGTAAGTAAATAATTTATTGTTTGAGCTTTTGGTCTAACTAGCACAACTCCTCCTATACCAGCTGCAAGTGATCTTAAGTCTTTACTGTCTGATTCCACTCTAGGAATTAGTTTTTATCTTTTGATAGCTCATAGTTATAGATAACAGTATGACATTTAGAGTAATAAAATAACAGCAAAGGTGATGGAATGTATCTCTTGATCTGAAAAAATCTGGTTGTACTAATCTGTATATTCCCATTTTCTCTTAGAAATATTCTTCTATCACTAAACAAACTAGGCTTTGTTGCCCTTGTTGTCTTAAGTGTATCAAGGTCTGCAAGGCCCAAGTCTATATGACAGAACTGGTGGAATGTCTCAGGTTGAAACATCAGAGCAAGATAACCAACCCAGGATTCACACAATGCTACTTAGACGCTTCCTTCTAGAGCTTGACAGGAGAATTTCATCTCTCCTGATAACAGACAACAACTTCTTGGCTTGCCAACACAGCTTATAAATACACAGATGAATCACAATGTTGTGCAAGGGCCATGTCCTTCTCCTTACAAGGTCTGGCACCAAAGCACAGAACAGACCATAAAATCTCTCTAACAGGATAAGACAATTGTTTCACTTTAAAAAGAGAATAGTAACAAAGCTGTGTTTTTACCACAGGTAAATTTTGAAAAATGGGCACATGGAGAACCAAACAATTATGATGGAAATGAAAAATGTGGCGTGTTTAGTGGCTACAGTAATATGAACTGGAATGATTTATTTTGTGAACATATGCAGGACTATGTTTGCCAGATAAAAAAAGGTAGGATGACCTTCTTCCTTGAGCAACTTTTAGAGACAGATAAGAACACCCTTTCTAGGTCAGATCACACTCTGCATATATCAGAGCCGACTATGCAGTCAAACACAGTAAAACACATAGTACATTTTAACAAATGCAGTTGAAAACTATGAATTCATTCATGAGATACACGTGTAAGTTTGGGATGTATATGCAGCATGTTGACTAAGTGAAATCCAGCAGCCTCATCTGTAAGCTTAACTTGTAATCAGTGGTATTTTGCTGAGTGTAACACCTTTTTTTTCAGATATTCTGAGAAATTGTGTGACAAAAAGAAGCATACTGAGTAACCCTTAAGATTATTTTTATTCCTTGGAATTAAAATGCTAACAGCTGTATAAATACATTTAATTGAGAGATGTCATAATATACTCAGATATTGGTTTACGTTGCAGGAGCATCCCTGAAACCAGAGCCTGCTTCCACATTCAGTAAGTCTTGTACTTCCAATAACAGAAATAAATCAACATATAGTGATGTTAGTTTCTATTACAGACTGCTTAATGTTCTCCCTTCCAGGTTATGAATATAGCGTTAGTGAAGATGACTGGATAATATATAATCACAATGAATACTACTTCAGCAAGGAACCGATGCCTATGGAAAAAGCCAGGGACTTTTGCAAGAAGAATGGTGGTGATCTTGCTGTCATTGAGAGTGAAAGTGAAAAAAATTTTCTTTGGAAATATGTAAGAAGCATGTTCTACTTCAAAAGTGCACTGTTCTCTCCTGCACTGAGACACCTTTTTCAGCTTGCTTGTGAAATATTAGACAGTGGTCTGCATCGTAAAAAAGACTAAAACAGTGCCATTTTCTATGGGCTTATCTACTTAGGAGCTCTACTGTAATCATTATTTTGATAAATGTTACACGTAGATAAATCCTCAGCTTCTTTTCAAGTACACTGTCAGGGTGCAACTTTCAAAAACCTTTCTCTTTTACTGAAGGCTACAGTTACTATGTTTTACTCTCAAACTAATTCTCTTAATGAAGCTCAAGAAAAGCTTTTTCCGTATTTTTGTCAAAACAGATTTCAGATTTTCAGTAAAAGGTTTAAGCCAAAATGCTTTCTAATAGGTGGACAATAACCTGATGACAACATACTCCTTTCAAAATAGATTAATAATATTAAAAACAAATACAATTCTATCCTTTCTTCCACGTGATTTTGCATTTGCAGTTGAGGCACCTAAACCCAGCAATCCCCCGCACATGGCATACTATTTACATGTACAACTGAAACTAAAGCAGTTTTTGAGAGCTTGCTTATTTTATTTGAAATCTGTTTTCTTATAGCTCATTCAAATTCTTACCTTTTGTGTTTTAGACTTTCTATAAAGCCTGGGGAAGTAACTTTTATATTGGTTTAAGTGTGAGCCTTGACAGGACATTCCGGTAAGTAAAAACAAATTGTCAGACTCATAATATGAATATTCGGCATGGCTGTCTGTAAGAGACAAAGTTCAATGACTGACAAAAAATGTCTACAGCCATGTCTCAACATAAAGTTTTAAAATACAATTCTGCTCCTCAGAGGAACACTTCTCCCATTATATTTGCACTATCTATTTCCCCTTCTTTTGGTTCTATAGACTGCTTTTGTACTGTGTGGCTGAGATGTTCAGTGCAGTGTCATCCCCTTCTGCTTGTTAGATTAAAGATATTTTTGGATGGAGGTCTCTAGGATGTTCCAGATGGTACTTGTAGACCTTATTGAATATTAACATGGTCAAAGAAAAAGAATGCTCAAACCTGCAGCAAGAGGCATCATGGTAGGTTTTAGAAGCGAAACATCAATACTGGAGAGGCCTGTCAGAGCCCAGGACAGGACAGCTTCAGGCTACATGGAGACATTACTCTTCTACAAATGTCTTTGGAAACAAAGTGCCCTGAGAATGTCTTAAACCTCTGGAGCCTTAGATGACGTACAGAGTTTCTTCTGTGGCACTCTTCTCTGCCCAGTCCCAATCCAATCCCATGACTCTTTTTCTAGTGCCTTCTCCTAGGATTTGAAGCTTGGTCAGATGAGTCACAGCCTTTACTTTTCAGTCTTTCTTCTGTTGCCTCAGCATCTGTCTTGGCCACAAGCCATAGATACTGGATAGTCTCATCTCCTGGAGCTCCCACTGCTGCTCAGAAAACACTGTTGTTTGCCAAATTCTCCCTTGATCCCTCACTAGCTTCGTCCTCCTCACTGCTGGAAGATGGTGCCACTATTAGTCGTTAAATTATTTCTCCCAGTTCATTATGTACTGTTTTTTTTTCCCCATTTGGCTCAGGAGATGTGCAAATGGAAGCAGTTCGGCATCCTGTTGAATTCCTTGTTTGTAGTTTACTTGCAAAAACATGCATACAGTTACTTGGTCTCCAGAAACGGAAAAACACTAAATTGCCCCACAGCTGGGGTTATCTGAAGGCTCTCGGTCTTGGCAGATTCCTCACTTGACTTTCCTCCTTCCAGCATATTAAGGCTTTTTCAGTTTTTTTCATGGCTACTTTTTGGCAACAAATTTGTGACTCATCAAACTAGGAAATGATGGTTGAACAACTGAAAGGAAGAGCCTTATAATATTAAAGATTTTCTTTATTTAAGAAAATGGTTCCAAGTGGTTCCCTGTACGTGATTCAAAGTACTCTCTTACTCTACAAGTTCTCGGTTTCCTTTTACCAGAGAACATATTTATTTGTAAGCTGGGATATAAGAAACTTAAAATACAAAGTGCGGATATGTCCTTTTTACAGCTAATTCAACTAAGAATTATTATTCCCCCAAATTACTTCTTTCAGGTGGATGGATGGAACTTCAGTGAACTATGTCGCCTGGGCTCCAAATGAACCTAATTTTGCAAATAATGATGAAAACTGTGTGGTCATGTATACCCAAACAGGTGAGTCCTGTAACATTCAGTCTGCACAGCATGGCATAGGCTTGGGAGGGCTGCATGTGCAGGCTTGGGGGAGTTAGAATACTGAGCAGGGTGATGTTTGATAGAGTGTTTAAAAAATATAGGAAAATAAATCATATTCTCTTCTTTCATTTATGCACTTTTAAAAAAATCAACTCTATGTAGCTAATACATTGGATTACATCTGCAACTTGGTTCCTAGCTGTGTCAGAAAATTTCAACGTGGACAAATCAGCTGGGCATCAGACCATCTGCAGACAAGAGTCACTACTGTTTTTTCTCTAACCTCTGTCCATTTTATGACTACCTCTTGAGGACAT
This sequence comes from Apaloderma vittatum, assembly GCF_000703405.1. NCBI lineage: Eukaryota > Metazoa > Chordata > Aves > Trogoniformes > Trogonidae > Apaloderma > Apaloderma vittatum. Next base: position 44,793 of record NW_009733411.1, read on the forward strand.
CAGCTGTCTGTCATCATTTGTGCAGTTCCTGAGAATCTAGGTCTTGAGCATGATTTTGATTATGGCTAAACGATGCTGTATATTATTTAATTAAATTAAATACAAATATCCTTGAATATAGAGAGTTGGAAGTAATTGTGCCTACTCTAGCCAAGCAGTTAGTCTTCTTTGGAGCAGTTAACCTTTTCTACTCTTCTAGCTGAGGTAATCTGCCTAGGCTCTGTTAGAGGTCAATGGAAGGAAATGAACACTTTTTGGGAGTAAATACTATGTCATATTTTGGACATCTTCTTTAAGATAAGATGAGTTATGTCCTTAACTTCACTGACTTATAATGACAACAGCTCCAGTAAATGTGTGATTAGCTCTGCTGTAGAAAATTATCTTGTAACTGTCTGCAGCTAATGAAATGAATGCCATTTTCTTACTCATTCCTGATCTGTAAAATGCGAATGATGATGCTGATGTTATACTCTTACATCACACTCCTATGGGGAGAAAAGATAGCCAGAAGACTATAAGACTGTGAGAAGCTCAAGTAGTAAGTTAACAAGGACTAAGTACCTTATATAGAAAGAGTGATCCTAGAGACCTTACAGAGTTCAAGGAGGTGAATTAAGCATTTGAACTAAATCCTTTCCTTATGAGGAAAGGCTGAAGGAGCTGAGTCTCTTTAGCTTGGAGAAGAGGAGGCTGAGGGGTGACCTCATAAATGTTTATAAATATGTCAAGGGGGACTGTCAGGAGGACGGAGCCAGGCTCTTTTCAGTGACGTCCACTGACAGGACAAGGGGCAATGGGTACAAGCTGGAACATAGCGGGTTCCACAAAAATATTAGAAAAAGCTTTTTTACTGTGAGGGTGACAGAGAACTGGCACAGGCTGCCCAGGGAGGTTGTGGAGTCTCCTTCTCTGGAGATATTCAAAAACCACCTGGACACGTTCCTGTGTGACCTACTGGCAGGGGGGCTGGACTAGATGATCTTTTGAGGTCCCTTCCAACCTCTGACATTCTGTGATTCTGTGTAAAACTCCCCTTTGGCAATGCTATGGTTTTGCAGTACTGAAATATTTCTGGACTCAGACAAAATATTCATATTCTGAATTTTGCTGGAAATGTGAATATTTTTAAGGAATATACATAAAAGTTACTCATTATTTCTGCAGGAGAGAAATACAGCTATAGTCAGTTCTACTTCCACTGACAGATTTTGTTTAGGAAAGGACACTCTTTAGCTCAGTCTCAGCCACTTTTTTTTTTTTTTAATTCTGATTTCCTTTCAGGTACATGGAATGATCTCAACTGTGGCAGCGTTGAATTATTCATCTGTGAAAGGCTTAACAATACTGTTCGTCCAGCTGTTGCTCCAACTTCACCACCACCAAAGGGTGGATGTCCAGAAGAGTGGTTCCTCTTTGATAACAAGGTACAGTATGAAATACCAGTATATTGTATTTTAAAAAAAGCAGAATAAACCCCACCTTCTTTCTTCACTTTTTCAGTTGTAGTAGGGTTTTCCGTTATTCCAAAATGTATTCTGATTTTGCATATTTAGGGACTCTAAAAAAGGTTTTTAAATAATCCAATTATAAACTTCATCACACTTTATTATGTAAGATCGCTCTTGGGCTTCTCAAAAGACAAATGTTCTGGATAGGAGACTGTATGTATATAAAATCCATAGATTGTCATCAGCAAAGCTATAAAAGGAATAAAACAACAGTGTATACTGTTGAGAATACACCTAGCAATGAAAAGAATCCTTGATTATGTTGCTTCATCTATCTCTGCCTGTCTTCTTTTTGGCTAAGTCAAAATATATTTTCAGTTTGATAGAACCCCTTTGGGATTCACTGGCTACTGTCTCCTCTTTCCTTCCCTCTCTGAGACCTGGGGAAAAGAGTCACAAAGTCAGAGTTTGTTCCCTTTCATGGTGTTTTGTGAAGCTAAAATGTGTCTTTCTTCTTCACGTCCTGGATGAGGAGCTTCCAGAAGCTCCTTCCTTAATTCCAGTATTTATACACCATTTCTGACCATCATGGAGCTACCTCCTCTTTGCCCAACTTTTTCCCCAAGTCGCCTGATTAACTTTTCAGTTACATGCTTTAATTTGCACATTTAAGCTCCTTGATTCTGACAAAGCTGTCTAAAGACATTTTTGTTAAATCTCATAGATCATATTATAAGAAATGGTAAATTCATGGGATTTTTTGTAATGTCAGAATCACTCTTTTTCCCAGATTATCCTGAACCAAACCTGGTTTGACAATCAGACCAGAACAAACTGAGATGTTTAGCTTCAATAGCATATCTTATACTTGTTTTCTGAGGTCTTCTGAGGCATTCTTCCCACACCTAAGAGGTGTGCTCAGAAACATTAACACAATTTCTACTGAAATAAATAGACTGACATATTCGTTCTTTTAAGTGTATGTTAAAATATTAGGGTTTATACTGGTTTTCTAGTGCAGATCTTCTTTCATAAAGACCTGAAGACAAGCTAGAAAGGACTGTCAAAATAGCTAACCTCCCTTTTTGCTTAAAATATCCAGCTTATCTTGTTACAAATGCTTTCACCAGAAATTAAAACATCATCCAGTAACAGATTTGTCTCACTTTTTTAGTGTTTCAAAGCATTTGGCCTTAATGAAAATGATACATTGACATGGCACGCTGCACGGAACGACTGTATTAGTTTTGGGGGAAACCTGGCTACTATATCAAAAAAGGAAATGCAAGGTATAAAGTACCAATGTTTTGATACTGGAAGAGACATCAAGTAATTCCTGATAAACAGATTACAACAGATGTTATATCTTCTGCAATATACGCTATTGCTTATGCCATATTAATATAGAGTTATGTTGAATGAGAAATTGTACCTTTAGAAAAATGCTTGCATACATTTTATTGTCTTGATTAACTTTTAAAATCATAGCTTTGGGGTTAAGATAGAACATACAAAGAAATTCATACTCTTCAAATACTAAGATTTTGTATTAGGAGCTTGTCATGTAATAAAATGTCCGTATTTTAATTTTTTTTTAAAGTATACATGTAAAACTAGTACACAAAGGGAGTAATTTCCAAAACAGATCACCGTGCTGCTAGCTGCTGAGCCAAATTCTGTGGGTGTCAGCAGAGGACACATCCTCAGGCAGCAGAAGGCTCCAACACTGGAGTCCCAGATTCTCCCTGTTCCCCTTGCTCTGCTGGACCTCAACCCACTGGTCTTGCTGCTCAGCATGGCACAAGTTTTTAGTGAGATTTCATATTTGCTCAGGAAATGTAATGCCTCCGATCTGGAGGGATGCACACAGGTGGTGGCCTAGTTCACTCCATCAGTGCTCATGGTTTATACTTTTTTTCTATAGCAGAGGAAGGACATTGTTTAATCCAGTCTAGGTGAGAGCCAAGGGAAACAGCATCTGGCCTTCTGAAAAGCTTGAGATCTCAGTACATACGTCCTTAGTTAAGTAGTTTTATTTGTGTTATGCCTGCTTAGAAATGAAGTTAAGTCCAATTACCAAAGAAGTTACCAAAGAAGAAAAGGAAGTGCAGAGACTTATTTCCTATGTACCAAGGTTTAGTGTGCTCATTTTAATTAATTTCTGTAATACCATTAAAACATTTTCCCTCCTTCCTCACATGATGAACTACACAGAAGACTGTACACATAAATTCCTTATTTTTGAAAACAATTTTATGCATCAAAATTTGCCTGATTTTGAGTTTGTAAATACTTTTTCTGCCTTTTAAAATCAGATGACTATCTATTCTTCTTACTTTTATCATAAAATTACCCCTTTATTAAAAAAAGAGAAGACCAAAACTCATCATCCTGGTTCCAGGCACTCTAAGATCTGCACTGTTGGGGACAGGTGCATTCAGTTTTTCTCCTTGTACAATTTTTCTTTTTTCCTTCAGCTTACCTTATGGCCCTCTTAAAACATGCTGCAACTGATGCTTGGATTGGGCTGAATGACATAAATCAGGAGCACACATACTTATGGACAGATGGAAGCCCAGTTTACTATACAAATTGGGCAAAAGGTTCCCGAAGTTATTATAGTAAGGTAAACATTAATTTCTGTTTATTTCTTAAACATTTTAGCTTTGGTAGGTGTAGCGACAACTGTATTTTCTTTAAAATTTCCTTTATGAAGATTTTTAGTATTCTTGTTGTCTTTAAAAACAGAGTAATCACGTGGGAGATCTACCTTCACACTTTTTTTTCAACTTCTGTGTTTTATCATGATTCTGTATGAAACCAGACAGAGATTTGGAAGCATTATGCAAAATTCAGACAAGTGAAAATTTTCCCTCACTTTACCATGACTGATCAGGAGATTCAAATGAAACATAGCATAGCAGTAACTGTATAATTTGAGGGTACAGTGAATATTATTTAGACTTGGTGAAAATACTCAGGTAACTGTGTATTTACATTTCTTGGCGCTGAATTTTTTAAGATAAATGTGTTGAATGGAATCCTCAAAAGAAAGCAATTGTGTCTTCCTTTCTCATTTTTATCTTCTCCCTCTAATCTTTCTTCTGAAAAATCCCTTCTGCTTGCTTTGAAACTTTCAACACTGCTATACTAGTGTGCGTTTAACTGAAGACAAAGCTGAGTGTTATTCAATATTTGTAAAAGTGGCTAATGTAGAATACTGCTCTATAGTAGAGATATAGCACAGTGCTAGCTTTAACAAGTCCTTCTCTTTTCCATAACAGAATTGTTTTGAGTTCAACTGAAATGGGAAAAATTTCTGTGAGGTCCAACCTCTGCTGCCATCCAGGCCAGAGATGGGTTTTGGGATCTCCAGGACTTCCACATCGCAAATGTGCATACGCTTTCTGTAGAAGGCCATGCCCTACAGAAGTTGCTTCACATACATCTTCCTTCACTTGTAGCCAAGACCTGGGGTAATTGTCCCTGAGGGGGGTTGGAGGCAGCATGAGTTATGCTGAGGTGCGGAGAGCTGCTACCTTCTGCTGCAGAAGCCAGGTAGCACCTTCTCATGCTGTGGGAAGAAAAGGGGGAAGTTAAAGAGCCCAAATTACAGTAAAGAGGGAGGTTGTTTCTGATCACTACCTCTACATTACTGCACTGTGGTCACAACTTTCATTCCTGGGGCCAAATTGGGGCAGGAAGATGATTTCAACTTTACAGGAACGCTTCAGTGCCAAGGAGAGTTTCCTCATAACCTTCAGGAAAACAGCAACTGACCTGAAATGTCCTGTGAGCCAGCCCTAGCACATGCCCAAAACACACACACACGTGCATGCACAGAGATTATGTACACCCTGATAGTCCCCGGCACATCTTCCTGCCTCTGCGATTTGCTTCACAACTCCCTCTGGCATCCAAGGCAAGCTCTCCTAAGTCTGAGCTGGAAATGCTTATTGTCATATACCTGCTCCTGACCATTGCTTGTATGAGTACATACATGTTTGTATGAGTACATATGTATGACCTTTGTATTATTCAGCTGTGTGGCACTGCATGTGAGCCTGTACATCCAGAAGGAGCAGGAAGGTTTCCTATCTATCCACATCCCTCTCTTGTTATTCTCATTTCTGCTGCAGGATGACTGTGTCTTTATGATGAAGAACCCTATTGAACAGGCAGGGAAATGGAAAGATGAAGAATGTAAAACAAGCAAAAGCTACATATGCCAAAAGAATTCAGGTGAGTTTTCTTTCACCACTTTCTAGTACAGGTGATATATTGGGGTTATGACAAACTGGTGTTAAAAGATAACACATTTTGGTTTTTTGGAGAAAAACCATTAATATTTCCTATTTTAAGGGCTAGACCAGTAAAAAAAATAAACCTATGGATCATTGTGTATTTTACTGTTTTTGGTGATCAGGTGACAGTGAGGAGTACTTTGTCTTTATATGAGTAAATTCTTCAAAACTGAAATACTATTGTTACACTTAAAATCACTGCAAATTCTTTATTTTGAAACACCGCTCTACTTGATTTCATTTGCACTCCTACTCAGGCAATTTCATCATAGAACCATTTAGGTTGGAAAAGACCCTTAAGATCACTGAGTCCAAGCTTTAACCTAGGAATGTCAGGTCCACAACTAAACCATGTCCCTAAGCATCTCATCTACAGTCTTTTAAATACATCCAGGGAGGTATTAAGTACAATCACTTCCCTGTGCAGCCTGTTCCAATGCTTACAAAAGCAGAAGTTATACCCTCATGTTGTGCTTACTGTACCGTGTTCCTTGTCAGAAATACAACAAATATTAATATATGATGGAAAAAGTGGAGGAATTGTTCCCTTTAATGCCCTACATCATTACAGTATGCTTTGGGAAGGTCTAGAGCTGAAAAGGCACGTTTCTGGAGGTGATGCAGATATTTATGTTGAAAGGTCATCCTGACAAGAATTAGAAAACTTTGTCACAGAATGTGAAAACTTGGCTTTCATCACTGTGGTGATAGTTGGGACATATCTTAGTTTGTTATTCCAGCCTCTCTTAAATACTAGACTGCTCCAGTATGCTAGATCTTCTTTCAGTGTTGTACGTCTACCCAATATAAAGCATTTGACTTTTGTTTTTGTTTGTTGGCTTGTTACAGATCCTAAACTGCAAACCTCCCAACCTGTAGTTCCAATGTTTGGCTTTAACAATTATGGTGATGACCGCTATGCAGTCATCAACTACAAAATGAGCTGGGAAGAAGCACGGAAGAACTGCAGAGACCAGTCTGCAGAACTCGCCAGTGTTTTGGATCCTTATGCTGAATCTTACCTGTGGTTACAAATAGTAAAGCACAAGGAGCCTGTATGGATTGGCTTTAACAGCAACACAGTGAGTCCATCAAATCACAGAGTCACAGAATCACAGAATGTTAGGGGTTGGAAGGGACCTCTGAAGATCCTCTAGTCCAACCTTCATCCCAGCATACCTAACCACTACACCATAGCCTCAAGTGCTAGATCTACTTTTTTTTTAAACCCCTCCAGGGTTGGTGACTCCCCCCCCTCCCTGGGCAGCCTGTTCCTGTCATAGAATGGTTTGGGTTGGAAGGAACCTTCAAAATCATCTTGTTCCAACCCCCAGCCGAGGGTAGAGACCTCTCTCACTAGACCAGGTTGCTCAAAGCCCCATCCAGCCTGGCCTTGAACTCTTCCAGGGAGGGGGCATCCAGGGACAAGGCATCAAAATCTTGCTGAGGTACCTGACTTCTCTCCCTGTCAGGGGCTTTACACATCCAAATGCTTGGCCATAATGTAAGTGAGAATTGCCACAGCCTGCATTTCAAAGGCCACCAAGGATGTAGCTGCGGTGGCAGCTGCAGCAGGCAGTGGCTTCAGTGGTAAAAGTGGCTATGGATTTTCCACTTCCAGCGTCACGGTCTACCACACGCTCATGTGGGCAAGCATTGCTGCTTCTGAGGACACGTTGTGGACCTTACCACAAAAACAACTTGGGTTAAAAATAGTTGTTTCTTCATGAAGTTATTTTAAGTTTTGTTTTAATTCATAGCCTAGCAGTGCAAGAGCTGTGCGGGAGGGGAAACGGCAAGGTGCAGCACAGAGGTGGGCACAGACCTCTGGTAACGAGGGCACCTTAGGCTGTGTTGTGGAGCCGAAGCCAGTGCCAACAACTCAGTCATTGAAGAATGGAAAGGCCTGAAAAGGAAGCATCTTTTAGGAGCATGTAGAAAGAACATGAAAAAAAGATGATACACCTGGATATTTGTGGAACCGAAGTTGTGCAGATATCACAGGAAGAAGGGTCTAGGCTGCACAGGATGGGGTGACAGGAGGCATCCTCTGCAAATAGTGATGAAATGCACTGAAAGAAAATATACTTAGCTCATTGCTAATTTCTGGTCTTTGCAAGAACTAGAAACCTATCACAAGCCCTACTAGCATGGCTGAGAGAGGTGAGGGGGTGATGTGTGTCCCATGAAAAACTTCATCAGTATTCTTCTCTCCAGTGAACTTCTGCTTTTTCTGTCTGCTTTCTAAAAATATAGAGAAGCCTGTGATAGAGGAGACCTAACAATAGTTTCTCCACAATCTTTATTTTATCTTTGTGTATATGTGGAGTCCTTTCATAAAATCTTCAACTGTATATTCAAATTTGTTACTGCAAGACCCTTTCCCCATTTAGTGTATGAGGTGGATGATGTGAATCGAATAACACTGGTGGAAGTCCAGACCAGACTGTTAGGTATTCATGACAGAAGATGAATTAATTTTTTGTGAGAAACTGTGAAGTTCAATCCTAATGTTCTTTCAATCTAACTCCTGTGATGTCATAATGTGACACAATTTTAATTGTCATTTGCTTTTAGACTAGTGGCCATTACATATGGTCAGATAGAAGGAGAAGCAGATATCATAACTGGGCCAGTGGAGAACCAAATAAGAACACAGCCTGTGTCTATATAGATTTAGATGGTTTTTGGAAGACAGCATGGTGCAACGAAACGTTTTTATCTCTCTGTAAACAATCTGATGGTAAGTTGTGAAAGGGAGAAACGTAATTTGAGAGACTGGAATTTCAACTAATGGCTTTATTTTAATTTAACTTTTCCACGTATGCAAAGATTGTGATAGACGGTGTATGACTTGTGATAGACTGTTGCTTTTGGTAAGGAAGAAACCCCAGATTTCCAGGCACTTCATTTCACAGGCTAGTCAACACATGCACATCATAAAGAAAACCTCAATATTTCATGCCACATGAAATATTTCTCTTCTGCATTCTTGTTTGTCAAGAACTGTAGAATTTATCTACTTCAGCCTAATTATAAATATATTAATGATATATTTTTACATTTAAAAGTATATTTTGTAGTATTGGGAGATAAGAAACTTCTGTCAGTGTAGCAGCCAAACTGATTCATTTATATTTGTTAAAAGTATAAGGTAGTGGGAAGCTTCTATTGAAATACTCTAGAGTTCAAATACATCTAATTTTTAAACATCTTTTAAATTATGTATGAAATTTATGATCTCTGCACCATACTTCACAGCATTTTTTATATTCATTTAAACTCTGCTTTGGCTTTAATCAGGTGATGCAATAGGCTACTAACTCTACTTTTACATAGTTTAGGATGTGTGTACAAGGGCAAGTACAGACCTTACCGCAGACTGGCTGGACACAAGACCCTGGTTTGTGGTGGTGGTGTTGAGATCCTTTATGCATGCTGAGTCGTTTCTCATTCTGCTTCACATGTTTTAAGTAAAAACTGCCTTGCTGAAGACAATTGCAGTTAGATTGACATAAGCCTTCTTTAGTAGTTTGGAGAAGCAGCTCTAACAAGTATAATTTATTACTAGTTTACTATGTTTAGTTCAATCTTATATCATTAGCAAAGTCTATGAGTTATTCTTTTTCCTAAAATCACTCTCAAATTGGTAGGGGTGATGTGTGGTGCAGGAGTATATGCTTTCCTTGGCTTCTTAAAACCTATGTGTCTTCTTCATAGAGTTAATCCCTAGTGAACCACCACAGCTTCCTGGAAGGTGTCCTGAACCGAAACGTGGAAGATCTTGGATTCCTTTCCGTGGTCATTGCTACTATGTTCATACCACTTCTGAGGAAAGCTGGCCTGATGCTTCCATGGCATGTATTCAAATGGGTAAGTGCCTTTTTTTATTAGGATATTTTAAAGGTTGCTTGTGTGTTTGTTTTTTTAATCCAGAAATCAAGAGATAATCATAGATACGCATGTATGTATATAAATTATAAGCTACAGCTAATTTAAATGTATTATCAATCTTTTCTAACATATGAAAAAGTTGATCATTAAATATGTCTTGTTTGTTTACTGAGATAGTTAATTTTGAACGAAAAACTTTGCCAAAATGACATGCAATATTTAATTGAAATTTTTAGGTGCTTCTCTGGTTTCCATAGAAGATGCAGCTGAAATGAACTTCCTCTTACTTTATTTGTCTCCACTTGCAAGTGACTTCAGAAAGTTTTGGATAGGATTGTTCAAAAATATTGACGGTAATTATTTCACAATGCATACCAAGATGAAAATAAATACTAAATAAACAGAGAAAATACTAAATAACAGTAACATAGTAAATACAAATATTAATAAACTAACTATTATATAGGTTATATTAAGAAAAGTGTGTCCAGCAGGTCTAGGGAAGTTCTCCTCCCCCTCTGCTCTACCCTGGTGAGACCACACCTGGAACACTGTGTCCAGTTTTGGGCTCCCCAATTCAAGAGAGACATGGATCCACTGGAGAGGGTCCAACGGAGAGCTATGAGGGTGATCAAGGGACTTGAACATCTCTCCTATGAAGAGAGACTGAGAGAACTGGGGCTGTTTAGCCTTGAAAGGAGACGGGTCAGAGGGGACCTTATTAATGTATATAAATATCTGCGAGGTAGGTGTCAAGAGGAAGGGGACAATCTCTTTTCAGTGGTGCCCAGTAATAGAACAAGAAATAATGGGTTTAAGTTGGAACATAGGAAGTTCCACCTCAACATGAGGAGAAACTTCTTTACTGTAAGATTGATGGAGTACTGGCACAGGCTGCCCAGGGAGGTTGTGAAATCTCCTTCTCTGGAGACTTTCAAAACCCACCTGGACGTGTTCCTGTGTGGCTGCCCTAGGGGATCCTGCTCTGGCAGGGGGGTTGGGCTGGATGATCTCTAGAGTTCCCTTCCAATCCCTAACATTCTATGATTCTATGATATTAATTAATCAGAGAGAAATCAACTGTAAAATATTTAATAGATTTTCTGCTAAAATACTTAAAGCATAAACCATGAAGATGTCTATGCTTTTGGTATCTTTACTGTAATTAGAGTATATTTCAATCTGTAAAAGGTTCTATCTTGGCACTGCAGTAGTTAATTAAGATGTTTCCTGTAGCTTCTTTTGCTCAGATTTCTTGACATTTAACTAGTGCCTGTCTTTTAAGAAAAATGTTGTCTTGTAATTAAAAGCTGAGGCAGCCTTAAATTGAAATTTATTTCTAAACAACATAGGGGTTAGTCGCTCATATAAGCTGTCTAGCAACACTTCTTAATATAAATTTCATATTTTTTCACATTTTTTCCTGCAACTTTTTATTTTAATCCAAAAATATTTCAGCCTTTTTTTTAAAAAAACCTGCAAATTTAATCCTGCTTTCTATATCATTGTTATTCTGAAGCCTCTCTTTCATGGAAGACTTTGAAGGTACATCTCCAGAGTGAGTCTAGACAGGGCTGCAGCGAGTGGCCTTGGCTGCGGCTGCCCAAGTCTCTGTCTCTCACCACCAGCAATGGCAGGCACTTTGTTGTACGGTTGGCCAGGTTCACTTGTTCTAACTGGAAACTAACAGAGCAATAGCAGAGATTTGTTCCTGACCTGGCCCACTACACTGCATTGGTACTTGCAAGCAAAGGCAACAGGAAAGTGCAGCTGCAGGCAGAGGAGATGGCCTCGAGACAGCTGCGAGTCACATCAGGATACGCTGCTGTGAAGGCACGCCCTGAGAGAGCAGAGATGGCAATTGTTCTGGCTTGGTGGGCCTTAGCAGGAGTTGAGCAGGGAGTTATTATTAAAGACAGCTGATTCAGTGTGCAAAAATAATTGATTCATCCAGCTCTAATAAAGCAGCTATTCACAGATCTTGGATACACATATAAAGAAAATCTGAGCAATCTGGATCCTTGAACTGCAGAGAGGGGCTCACACAAGGGCTCCACTTTTCTTAAGGCACCCAGGCATAGGGGTGAGTCCTCGTACAGGCTTCAGATAAAAGTCCTTGCGTATCCTGGGCATATCATCCTTACATCACTGAGAGCCATGGCTCTGAAGGCTAATGGAGTTTGTCTGTCCACATTTACTTTTGGTGCTTTTATATCTAAACATCTCTGGCTGTTAAAGGAGTGAGAAATGAGCCCTCTGTGATGCTAATTTTATCAACTAATAACTTCCCTATCTGGTGTCATTGTGCCCAGTAGACTAGAAAGGATGGCCCACTCACTAAGTAATATTTTGAATTTTAGGGGAATGGATATGGACAGACAGAAGTGCGGTAGAATTTGTCAACTGGGAGAAAGGAGAGCCTACAGTAATTTTTGATGAACACTGTGTTGACATGGATGTCTCAAGTGGAACCTGGAGGAACTATTACTGCTCTGTTGATCAGAATTTTGTTTGCAAAATTCCAAAAAGTAAGTTCTGAATTTCTGTGCACTGGGATATTTTAGAAGGAGTGGTTAATACACACCAAGCCAAACTACTTAAGCATTGGGTATGCTTTATGCACTGATGCTGATGCAAATGCATCTGCATCAAAGCCAAGAGTAACTTCTGGTAAGGGCAGTGGGAAATAGTGCTGGAGAAGAACCTGAGTGACTGTTTCCTCCTCAGCTTAGAAGCATTGATTTCTTGGCATTTGTTGTACCCTAGGGTAGGGGAGAATATATTACCTGTTGAGAGTGCAGAGAAAATTCATAGTCATTCTTGTTGGACTGCAAGAGGCAGTAGGTGATGAATAGATGACTGAACCAGTGCTGAAAGGCAGACACTCTCCTGGCAGCTCTGCTGACACAGACATAGGGAGACATGCCAAGACAACAAAACAAATGTACTACATTTCATTTTTAATGGTTGCTTGTGGCCCTGCGGTTTTTTAGATGTCAACCCATGTGAAATCTGCATGTGTCACAGGCTGGGGTGAGTCTCCCTTGCCTGCACAGAAGAGTTACATGAAGCATGAAGGCTGTAAATCTGCACACATGCAGCTAGCGTGAGTCATATGCACATGGAGTCAGCTGGGTTTGCACACATCAGCTGGGAGACAGTATGATTTAGGCCAGATTTGCCATTGGCAAATAGATCTACTGCATAAATACAATAGGTGCAATGTGGAACCAAAGGAATCTTCTGCTCATGGATTACCGTTATGTTGGCAGGTTGGCAATGTTGTCATCCATGAACTTTGTAGGGTCCGGACAGTTAGTCCTACAAGCAATGAGCTGAACCATACTTCTCAAGCAATGCAAGGAGGAAAATGAACTTGTCTAAAAATACAGCTTAAATACTGTTAAGTCAAATGTACTTTCCACTTTTACAAGTATAAAAGAGTTCTTCAGTGTGAAGCCTCACACTGTGGAAATGTAAAAACTTTGAACATGGCTCCCCTAAGAAACATTGTTCAAAACAATTAATAGTGAGACCATAGTTGGGTTTTTTTATTTTTTAACAAATATTTTTAACAGGAATATTTGATGAATTCAGCCTGAATTGTCAGGGAAAACGTTTTCAAGAGTTTTTCATGTCTGTGTACTGTGTTCAGCTTTGGGGCCCACAGTGTAAGAAGGACATGGACCTCCTCAAGCGGGTCCAGAGGAGGGCTGTGAGGGTGATCAAGGAGGGCTGGAGGACCTCCACTATGAAGACAAGCTTAGAGAGTTGGGGTTGTTGAGCCTGGAGAAGAGAAGGCTCCACAGAGAACTAATAGTGTCCTTCCGGTACTTAAAGGGAGTTACAGGAAAGATGAGGAAGGACTCTTTATCAGGGAGTATAGTGATTGAACGAGGCTTAATGGTTTGAAAATGAAAGAGAGTAGATTTAGATTAGATATAAGGAAGAAATTATTTTCTGTGAGGGGAGTGAGACACTGGAACACGTTGCCCACAGAAACTGGCTGCCCCCTCCCTGGAGGTGTCCAAGGTCAGGCTGGATGGGGCTTTGAGCAACCTGGTCTAGTGGGAGGTGTCACTGCCCGTGGCAGAGGGTTGGGACTACTAGATGATCCTTACGATCCTTTCCAACCCAAACCATTCTATGATTCTATGATTCTTTAAAATTTGATAGAACACAAAATAAAAAAAAATGTGTATGTTATTTATTTTATTTTTGGATGATTGTTTGCAAACTGTGCATAACACATATATATATTTTAATTTTTAAGTTATGGAATTTGAGCCAACCCATCAATCACATGTCAATAATGGTAAGTTGGTTTCTTATAAACCCATTAAACAAAAATTTCATTAAGTTTATAAACATTTATTATTTAGAAGTAAAATTGCCTCCAGAAATGTTTCATTTAAATACCCATTTAACTGTCACAGATTATTTTATTTAAAGTCTGTTTAAAAGGAGAGCTCTTCTCTCAAACTGGATGTCTTATTGATATATTTTTTTGCTTTACAAAGGGTATAATATAGTACAATATAATGCTCCTTTTAAAAGGAAGATAGAAGAGATTGAGACAAATTTTGCATTGTCCATCCAGAACATGCATTAGTTTTAACTGCTTTTATTGTTGTTCTGTACTTGTACAGTTCACCTAGTTGGCTTAGAAAGATGTTTGTTTGTATGCAATACCAGCCTCTGGCCATTTGTAGTAATTGTTCTATTTTGTCTTTCACAGCATCAAAACCTGAAGCTTCTGCTTCGGCTGCAAAGAGTTCAAGTGGGACGATTGTTATACTGATCCTCCTTCTGCTAACAGCAACTGCCCTTACACTTTATTTCTTATATAAAAAAAGACATGATCGACAACCAGTTACAGCCAGTTTTGACAATGCCATATACCGTAGTAGTACTGACCCTGGAACTCATGAATCAAATTGTCTTGTGACCAGTATTGAAGAAAATGAGCAGGCAACAGTTTAATATGCAGGGTGATCTTGGGCCTGACTTTGGAAGGAATTAAAGCACTGGAATACAGGAATTCTTAAGGCAAAGCGATTTTCTCCTATGGAAATTCTAGTCATTTTGCACAGGATGCTTCTTGCTTTCTGTACTAGCAGGAACAAGCAATCTTGCAAGGCGTATCCAGAGATCTGCTCACAAACTGCAGTACCTGAGAGAACTGTTGAACATACACGTAGACCTGGAACTACACTGTGTAAGTGAACACTCAGGTAGCTCCACCCTCTGCATGAATCCAGCATCACTTTCAGGCACAAGAAGAACCATGCTTATCACAGGCAACTGCAAGAGTAGCATGCTCCAAAAAGCATATCCCAATCTGTAGGTATCTTGAAAATGCCACCCTGATCTCCAGTGCAGACTGTTGGAATTGCACAGGTTGGACAGGACCTCCAAGCTCACCTGGCTCAGGTCCCTGCTCAGAGCAGGCGCAGCACCCTGCCTCAGCCAGGCAGCCTGCTCAGTGCTGTGAGTCCACATCTTCCTTTTCCTACTGAAATACCCACAGAAACCCTTCGTGTTGGCCACAATGTCTGAATTAACACATTTTCCTCTATATATGACTGATAGAATGGACAGTGTAAATAGTTTATCTTCTGCTATAATTCTGTAACATCTACTGTAATTCTGTAGCATTGAAAGGTCAATTGTAGTAAGAGGTTGGAGTGTATTGTGAGTAGAAATTCTGTAAAAGGGGGGAATAAGCAGGATGAATTATACTTAATTCATACCTGAAAAAATTACGTAAAATTTATTCTTGAAATCTTCAGTAACAGTGAAGATTTCATAGCTATTTTTTCAAAGCCTAATGAAACTTAACATTGGAAAGTCTTTTCTAATTTCTAACCAAATTCCCCCTGTCCATGTCCGTTTCAATATTTGAGTATCACTCCAGACTTCCATCATGACGGAGCAGACAACACAGCATATCATACTGGTCTACCGGCACATTCTCTATTCGTAAACCTTAAAAATACACAGTAGGCTCACATATAGGTTTGGGGTTCATTTTACTTTTCCAGTGTATTTCATGCCAAATGTACACAATCAATTGACTCAAAGCTCTTAGTTCAGAGAAGGTACTTATTTAATTTGATATTTTTTTGATATTTTAATCTTTTGAGAGATTGTAATGGTGTTTAAATTAAAATATTTTGCGTGTGTATGAAATACATGTAAATGAGTTTTTATTCTATGTTGGTTCACTAAATGGGCATTAAGAGGCTAGTTTTAAGTAAATTTTTTTGTGTCTGCTTAAATAGAACAATTTATCATAAATGTAAAAATAATAGGAAGGAGGAATATACAAATATCTATACACAAATAAGCATCTGCTTTTTGTAGTATAGCATGTTCTTAAATGGCAGTAGTGATTTGTCTTTATCACTGTGTGAGTGTGTGTTATTGCTTATCCCCGACATTTGAAAATTTACCCTAATAAACATATAATAAAAGTGTTGTAATTTAAGACTATTTATGTGCTGTACTCCTCTAGCAGTTTCTGAGGCAGTTTCTTATATATTTAATATCTCTTATCACATTTCCTCTCCGTATTTTCTCAGAGCAATGTCTCCTGGTTTGGGCTAAACAGAACCAATTCTGTTCAGTGATATTATTTTCAGCTCTGTCTCTTCTAAGAGACTACACTTTCTGAAGTTAACAGCGTGGTTTTGCAGACAGTGTCTGCTTCTAGAAGTGATAACTCCTGGTGTTTATAGTTACTACCAGGGATTGAGATGTAGAAAGGTTCTTTTTTATACTTCCTACTATAGTGACCAAGATCACTGCTGGATCTGGTGTGCCATACTAGGGGTGCCAGGAGTTTAAAGGGTCACAACTAAGTAAAAGGTTGCACCTCCAGGGAGGAACAGATAGGATCCTATGATTCTATGGTTCTATGATTCTATGATTCTATGACAGGTGACCCAAACCTGGCCAAAAAGAGTATGCCATTCCATATATGTCATATTCACTTTAAAGCTGAGGGGTCATGGGGGTTAAGCTCTCTTCTTCAATGGCTGGTGTCCAAGGAGGACTCCAACTGATCTTCTGCTTTTGATCCCAATCCTAGTTCTCAAAAGCAGCTCCCTTGCCTGGTTCCCCTCTGCTGCTGAGCCTGGGGCTTCCTCAGTGTCACCTGCTCTGCAGCGTCAGTGGGGAGTGCTATTGGGAGGGGAGCTGAGGTCAATATCAGTTTTGCATATGTTTGTATATAGTTCATTATTTGCAAAATTTCCTTATTAGTACTGTTATTGTTTTATTAAAGCTGGTTCAGTTTTCTTTTCCAATCTATAACCCTCTCTGTCTCATTCCCTGTCCCTTCTCCTTTTGGAAGATGGCTTAGAGAGCATCTGTCACTTGTTTAGCGACTGGCTCAGCCCTAACCCTCAACACAACAATAGTTATTCCCTTTTTACTTTAGTGGCTACATAGTTTAGATCTCTAATTCTTTTTGCTGTTCCTTTCCAGACCTGGCTCTATGTTACATAGGGTTTTCTGACCGTACAAAGCACTGGTGGATAAGGTATTTCAGGCAAGACCCTAGCAACACTGAGCAGATCAAAAAGATTAACCTGCTATTGTGACACGTGTCATAAAAGATCCTTCTGTCTGAATTGTTTCTGTGGGATTGTCCTGGTTCAAGAGCATCATGATAAAAATTTCCTGGGGCTGCCTGGCACAGGTGGTGATCATAAGGCGGGGAGGAGGGAGCAGCTGTCCCTGTGGGGAGGAGAGGGTGAGTCAGGTGATCCAAATGGACCAATCAAAGTGTTCCTTCCCATGGTGCTCAGTATATAAGGGCCCCGAAGATGAGCCCTGAAGTTTTTAGTGCCTGTTGTGCTAGGAGGATTGGTTGTGGCT
>NW_009733411.1:62345-67180 GCF_000703405.1 Apaloderma vittatum
TGTTCCTGCTGCATGTTTTTGTGCCATAGAGGAGCACAGCTTGTTGATATGGGTCCCCTTCTCCTGCCTGCCTGGGTGGGAATGGTGTGGCCACCCCAAGGCTTCCTTTCTGTTATTTCTTGTGAACTGTCACGGGGACTTGGGCACTCCTACCTGTTGCTGTGTCCACTCTGGGACTCTTCCACTTGGGACCTAGCTGCCATCTAAAAGGTGTGAGTTCTGTGTTGACATACTCTTTAGTATCTTTGAATATACTTACACACTTGTATGTATTTGTATGTAGTTCAACCTTCATTGTTATCATGTGTGCTATTTTCTTTTTCATTAGGCCATTCAAGGCATTTTTTTCAAATGTCGAAATCTCTTTCACTGGTTCCACTGTTATCCTCCCCTGGGAGGCTGGTGGGTGGAATCACCAAAAGCATCTCTCAGACTTTAGTGGTCGGCCAAGCTTTAAAGTTGCACAGGGCTCTATAGATTTGGATAAAGACATGGTTACCATAAAACAGGGTAAAGATGGGGAAGATCCCTAATGAGAAGTCAGTTTGTGGAAGTTTCCAAGGACTGATAAGCATTGTACAAGAGCAATCCTGTTGCATCTATGAGAACTGAACCAAGAATTTGCCGAGACTGTACAAGGGTACTAGTGGCAAAACTATCAGCAGAAGATTGCATAACTTGGACCACATCCAAGATAGCAGTGGCTGTTATCTAACAATAAAGAACCCTCACGGTTAAGCTTCTGTAAACAGACTTTTGGGGGACCAGGATGTGTCAATTTGTCCAGCTGCCATATATATTCTGGATTTGGGCTTACGTGCAACATAAGATCATTTATAAAATACCTGTCCACACAGACAAGATGTGGAAGTTTACTTTCTCAATTGCTTGCCCTTTCTTTCTCTGTACTAGGTTGCTGTTTCAGAGAAAACACCTTGCCTTTTCTCACTGTTTTTCTTATATCCTTAAACTGTAACATGGTTGAAAAAAATAATTGTTTTTCAGCTTGAAATTATTACAATGTAAGAAGTAGTAACTGTCAAAAAGCTGTCAAAGAATTTGTCATTATAACTTTCTGCAATGTCAATCAGTGACACGGCTGTGGCAGACAGATGCACAAAGAATAGAACATCTTCCTCCCAAAGAATGCCAATGTGCAGAGAAACTATTTGCTGATATCGGTACCAGTAACTTAGAACAGAAAAGAAGATATTCGCTGAGGTTCCTTGCCTAAAACATGAAGAGGAAGCTGATGAACTGGAAGTGTTTAATATTGTCGTTTACATTTCTGAAACTAGGAGACTGAAAAAGGAAGTGAAGGGTAATTTGGAACAAAATGTAAGAAAGATCTATAAATACAAACAAAATAGGTAGTTGTGAAACAAACTAGTGCCTTCAGGCCAGATTCCATGGGCAAGAGACAGATTTTCCAGGGTCAATAGGAAAGGTTTGAACTGCTCCATAAGCATAAAGTTGTCTGATGTCACCATATCCGGGCACAGGAAAGGTTATGGTTCATTTTGTCTCTTCTCAGCTGTGTCCTTATCTGACATATCCAGCTTTCTCCCTTCTATGACATTCTGCAGTGCACAATTTTTAATTCACTACCTGTTAAATAATGGTATTTAAAACTTCTTAAGAATATGGTTAGTGGTTCTGGTTCCTCTGAGGAAATATTTGCTCTCCTTTTGGGGGAATGCACATAGTGCATTTGTTACACTGCCTTTTTATTCAGGCTCTTGCTCTAGACAGCTAGATGAAATTGAGCTCACCTACTTTTAGAAGTAGTTGACATAATTCTCCTTTATAGTCAATAGTTAGGAATATACATGTAGGACTTGCAGTTGTTCTATGGTCCACCAGAAGAGGCTAACAATAGGATAGGGTCTGGAGACAGGAGGAAATAATATTCAGTAATGGGAGGGATAGGTACTTGTGCAGTGAAAAACACAGATGGGTTGGGAAGGGTACAAAAATACTGTAAGGTGTCAAACAAAAGGAGATTGAAGGGAAAAGCCAAAGCAGAAATGAAGGAGTTTGAATTGGGCCAGAAGTGCTGACCATCTCGGGGAGAGCCAGTGAAGGCTGGGCCAATCAGCAATGGCTTGGAAGAGCAGAAGCCTGGGAAATGTGGATGCTGCTGAAGTGCAGGAGCTTCAAGGGATGGTTGGTTCCTACAGGAGGAGAGGACTCCTGGTTACAGGTGAGCAATGGGGCAGAGAGTGTGCCTTGCATAGGAAAGAGACAAGAGAAAAACCCAGCTGAAATGATCTGTTGTCTCAGGATCTCAGCTGTGCTGTTCAGAGCAAGGAAGAGGACGTGTGTGGACAGGGAGCCAGTGGAGGGTGTTAAGGTATTTGTGTGTTTGTTCCTGTTTGTCTGGGTACTCGGTGTTCTTTGGAAAGGCTATAGTTGGGAATCAGGGAGGAAGCCAGACTGCCTCTCTGCCTTGCCCTGGTTCCTGATGTCTTTCACAGGGCAGAGTCCTTTAGAAAGATGAGATGTTTTTTTTCTTTGAGGGTGGCAAGTGTGCACAGGGTAGGGGGGTGCTTTGGAGCATGGTGCTGGAGTGCAGAGGATAGGAAGGAAAACAAGGGTTTCCTGAGAGGAACAGAAAGTGGTCTCGTGGGGAAGCCTCTGGGTGATGGGGAGGAGTTTCTCTTAGAGAGCCACAGAGGAACTGTAGGGGCTGTTTTGCAATCCAAGAAGCCACCGAAAGAAAACTTACAGGCAAGCACTTTCTCTGCAAAGAAAAATGTGAAAGATGGAGGCATTTGTTTTTTAAACAACCTGTTAGACAACAACACCCCTCTGGAGTCCTGGGACACGTTTAGCTTGGAGAAAAAGTTCTGATAATTCCACTTGCTCGTTCTTGCCAGCTTGGGGTCTGTTCTCGGTGGGTGGTGGGAAGTGAGATGAATAGGAAGATGTGTACAGTGTCTGTGAGCAGCGGAGGGAGTGAGGGGGATGAATCAGCTGTCAAGAGGCAAGTGGAATAGTGATGAGGCCTGACTACACATCCCTCATCTGTTCAAAGATTTCTTCGGGACTCCATGTTGCACGAAAATATTTTAATTAGTGGGCAGTGGAAACAGCAGCCTTTTCTCCTGGCAATAGTATTTTTAATTTCAGAGCTACCACATGTGATGGTGATGGTTGTCAGGGTGCTATCTGAAAGTAAGCTTCAATTAAAAGCACAGTTTGGTGTGTACTTTGACTTAGTGATGCATTTAAAAACAAAGTAAATCTAGGATGTATTCAGAGTTAAATATTTTTCCAATAAATTTTTAACAGAAAATGGGAAAGTAGAAATTTGCAGTCTCCACACATTGCAAAGATAACAAATGTCTGGGAAAGAAGAGACTATTTCACTTCTTGACCAATTATTTGTCAAAGCAGCTACATCTAGTGCACATAGGAGTCAAGCTGTTAAATCTCAGATTAAAAATGAAAGGAAATTGATTATGCCACTAAAAACTGGCTACCTTGTAATTACTTCACTGAAGATGTGAAGTATAACGATATGAGAAGCTAGTATAGTGACACAAAATAGGGAAGGGATTTTAAATAAATGAGGAAGCTAGAAATAAAAAGGAAGGAAGTCTTTAAATTTTGCACGAAAGTTATTTGTATTCCCCTAAACACATTCCTCTAAACACATTCTATGAATTATCTTCCTTTAACTATTTTCCATTGCTTCCTGTGCATTTCTGTAATTTCACTGACGTTGCACTGAAAACTAGAATAATTTCAGTTCCAAGTGTGTAGTATTTTGTCATAAGTCACTCTAAATATTGATAAGGTGGGTTTATTTTGCACAATTATGCGTATGGTGTTGGACGGCTCAAACAATTCAAGTATCATTTTAGGTGATTTTTCTTTTTTTAAAACAGTTTCTGCCTGTTCTTACACTTAGTGTGCCAACAGGGATATATTTTTTTAATGAAAATGTCATGTTGGTTGTGGAAATACTCAAAACTCAGCTGCAAAAGGTCCTGAGCAACCTTTGAAACAGTATAGAGCTCTGAGGTCCTGCTTTGAGCAAGGACTTCAACCAAGTGACCTCTTGAGGTCTCTTCCAGTGTAAGCTATTCCATAATTCTGAGGTTGGTAGTGGTATACAGGATTATGCACTTTTGATGAACTGAAGTCTCTACTAGGAGCTCCTACTGGGCTAGAGAGAGCAGCAAACCTGCTGCCTGCGAGAGTGGTCAATAGCCGACTGCAAATAATGTTGGAGAAGGGATGATAATGTATTCCTGGCTGCTTGTAAGTAGCCTGATGGTAGACTGTTCTGGTGAACTAAAACATTGATTCACATGTTTCCATGAAGAACAGTGATAGCTGTGTGGGTGTATAATCTATTACCATCACTTTCATTAAAGGAAACATTGTCTGGGCACTCTTTACTTGCAGAAGAATCTTCAACTTTTACGTTTCATTTCAAAAGCCAGTTACTGCATATTATTATGAAGTTCATTCTGCATTTTAGTTTATGGATGATTCCTGTTGTCCTTCTGTGCCTGAGTGTTTAGACTTCATCAGGAAATTCACATGCCCAGAAAGTGCAACACTGGACCTGGATCCTTCTAAATCCTGGACCTTCTTAAACATTGGTGAAAATAGTCCTCATACATCTTTATTTGTAAAATACCTGGAATGAAACAGCCATGTTCATGCCAGTGTGAGTAATAAATGAAGTTACTAATAGAGAATCAGAATGGCACAAATCAGGAAGAACCAGTCTGTTTAGGCAAATTGTCTGTTGGTAACATGAGCTAAAGGTCTCATACCACTGGTCGTCATCATCATCGTGGCTAGGCTTTGCGAACAAA
>NW_009733412.1:0-15677 GCF_000703405.1 Apaloderma vittatum
GCCAAGAAGGCCAACAGCATCCTGACCTGTACCGAAAATAGTGTGGCCAGCAGGAGTGGGAAAGTGATTGCCTCCCTGTACTCGGCACTAGTGAGGCCATAGCTTGAGTTAAGTTTTGGGCCCCTCACTACAAGAGGGATACTAAGGTGCTAGAGTGTGTCCAGAGAAGGGCAACAAAGCTGGTGAGGGGTCTGGAGAGCACGTCTTGTGAGGTACCAACGCCTTGAACAAAGGCTTCACTGTATCTCTGCAGTGCTTAGTTTATGCTTGCTTGAGCAACTTCAAACCTTTGGTATGTACAAAATGATAAGAAAACCTTGAGCTTTGTTACTAGTATGCACAAATAGATAAGAAGCCTTAGGCCTTGCTGAGCTTTCTTTTTGAAACCTGCCAGTTTAGGACCAGATAAATGGGAAGAAGGGATGAACCATCTGGGATGATCCACACTGCACATGCCTTAAGGTAGAGTTCAGCTAGAGGACACCAAAAAAATGACCAGCAGAGGGTCTCAAAGACCCCAAAAGACCACTGACCTGTTTAGCAGTGCATGCCCAGAACGGTGGACACTATGTAAATAATTCCTGGGTAATAACATGAATATGTACAACAATTTCAGGAAATGTGATGTAATGTAATATGTATGTAATGGAACAATGTAAACTTTGCTTGCTGTAGGCAACGGGATGCACAGTAGGAGGAACAGTGCATCCAGCGCTGCAAAAAAGAATGCCTGCCTTCTAAAACTCACAACAAAGTGTTAGAGGGTTCTTTACATTGCCAATTTGTACGGTATTAGTTTGGTGACCTGGGTGGGACTCCACTCCTGAACCTCAATGAATCCGTGGGATCACGGGACCGCCAGCCAGCACGGAGGTATTCTCGGGGAGAACCTCCAATCCCTGGACCAAAGAGCTCTGAGTAACTTTAAAGATGTTCTTTTATTTTTTTTCTGAAATTTCTGGTTCTGGTCTGGTTGCCTGCCCATAAAACAGGGTGAAAGCCTCACAGATTTGGGCTGTAAAGGTGCCTAAGGGGTTTGAACCCCATCTGGATAAGGTTTACCCAGTAAAAGTTTGGAGGATGCCTGGGTTTGGTTAGGGGCTTGAGTCCCCTCTGCTAGGTCTTTTGTCAATAAAGGACCTCAGGTTTTCAGAGTATGATCCTGAGTGATTTAATCTGTAACCTGTATTTCTGTTGATTTGTCTGAACTGTAAGAATTATTAATTAGGTATCTTGTATGTAGAACTGTATTTGGTGTTAACATATTTGTAATAATGAGTGGCAGACAGTCTAAAGAGGAAATTTCCGTAGAAAACACCATTAGGCTGTATTTTGAAACACTGGAGATAGACCAGTGGTCCTCCAGGAGGAAATGTGACTAGGAAAAATTTGATGAAATATTGCTATCGGTGGTGGCCTTTATATAAGCAGGATGATCAAGTAAAGTGGTCGATGAATGGAAGCTTAGATTATAATACCTTATTGCACTTAATGATGTTTTTGAGACAAGAAGGAAAATGGGATAAAGTATGGTACGCGAGTATGTTCTTTACCTTACGTAATCACCCAGAATGGCAAACGGAATGCGGCATAAATCTAGCACCAGGCGACCCTTTAGTGTTAGCTGAAAGGTGTTTGGGATCTTTGCATGATGAGCCTGGGGAGGTAAAAGCAGGTGATAATCAGCAAGTAGGAGGAATAGAAGGAACAGAAGGTTTTAGCCTGGTCACAGGATGCATAAGAGGAAGGCAAGGAGAGGTTCCACGGGCTCCCTTGCGTCAGGCTCTTGGAAATGTAGGGCCGATAACTGTGAAGGTTTTGTTTTCGATTGCGGATCTTAAGAATTGGAAAGTAGTGACTGGAAGCTATAGAGATGATCCAGATAGAGTGGCTAGTGCTTTTGAAGTGATGATTAAAACTTGAGATCCTGATTGAAAAGATATTGAAGCAATGATGCAAATGTTGCTTGATAGTACTGAGAGCAAAACGATTCATAAGGCAGCAAGAACACAAAGCGCAGGTCATCTCAGGAACCCTGCAGGGCACAACAGAGACCCATTTTCCTTCTATGGATCCAAACTGGGATCCAAATGAAGAGAGATAGAGACAGCTTTTAACACAATATCAAAAATAGATCTTATTTGGCATTCAGTATGGGATACCTAAAGCAATTAATTGGTCTAAATTGCATGAAGTCAAGCAAGATCAACGATCAAAGACTTCCTGAATAACCTGAAGGATGCAGCTTGCAGGTGTACTACTATTGATCCTGATTCAGAAGAAGGCAGAAATCAATTAGCCCATCTGTTCTTAGGACAGTCTACAGATGAGGTGAGAAGGAAATTGCAGAAGTTGCAGGGTGCTGATGCCCGATAAGGCATTTATTTAGGTAAACTTTTGGATGTTGCTTGGGCTGTGTGTAGAAGTAGAGATGTTCAAAAGGAAAAGACACAGAGCAGACTAGTAAGAGTTCTAGAGGGAAACACTTGTGGTAGAGGAAGAGGGGTGAGAAGAGGAGGATATGGGGGACATGATGGCCAAAGAAGAGGAGGCTACCGCTCTGAGGGAGAATATCATCTAGAGGCGGATCAGTGTGCTTATTTTAAACAAAAGGGCCACTGGAAAAATGAACGCCCACTTAAAAGACAAGATGGTCCGTCACACTTTCAGTTAGTGAAGATTAGGGAGGACTGGAGGAGTCTATCCCAGCGGAGTCTCTGGTTAAAGCAAAGCTGGGAAATTGAGAAAATTAGTTTCTAGTTGATACAGGGGCTACCTGTTGTGTTTTGAACACCTTGAAAGGGGAATTAAGTACTAAAAATATAAGTGTTATTGGTGCAACAGGAATCTGTGAAAGTCAACCTTTATTTAAACCTCTAAAATGAAATCAGGAAAGCAATGGGGAACCCATCAGTTTTTGTATTTGCCAAATTCTCCAAAACCTTTATTAGGATGAGATTTACTTGAAAAATTGGAGGCAGAGATCAAATTTAAAGAAGATGACATTGAAATTCTGATTCCAGAATCTAAATATGTTGAGGCAACAGCCTTATTGTTGTTACACAAGACAGATCCCAAAGAAAGGAAAATACCCCAAGTGGCAGAGGATGCTGTGATTCCTGTAGTGTGAGCTTGAGAAATCTCAGGCAAATCCAAAAGAACAGAACCATTAAGAACTGATCTTGAGCCTGAATCAGTTAAACAATATCCTTTGAAACCAGAAGCAAGGAACAGGTTGGTACCAATAATGCAGAAATTCCTAAAATATAAATCATTAGTGGAGAGTGAGTCAAAATGTAGTGTTCCTATTTTACCAATAAAGAAAGCTAAGGGAAAAGGTTGCTTCAAGATCTTAGGGTGATAAATAAGATAGTACAGGATGTACGTCCCATAAATAGCAAACCCGTATATTTTATTAACAGCCCCCTCGAATGAATGGGGTTGGTTCACAGTCTTAGATCTGAAAGATGCCTTTTTCTGAATTCCTCTTGATATAAACAGCCAAGAGCTTTTTGCTTTCGAGTGGGAAATCCCAGAAACTGGGAGCAAAACTCAATATACCTGGACAGTTTTACCACAAGGCTTTAGAAACAGCCCACGATCTTTGCAAATCAGTTGGCAAAAGAATTAGAAATCTGAAGGAAAGAAAATAACCAAGGAACTGTGTTGCAATATGTAGACGACATTTTGATCACGTCAAAAACTCGGGGACAATGTGTTTTTATAACTATAAGCCTTTTAAACTTTTTGGGACTGATATCAGGTGTCAAAGGAGAAGGCTCAAATTGCTCAGCAAGCAGTTACATACTTGGGATTTGGAATTTTACAAGGACAGAGACAATTAGGAGCTGAAGGAAAGGAGACCGACCATCTGCTCTCTCCCTGAAACAACAACAGTCAGAGAATGATGAGCATGGAATGATGAGGCTGGAAGGTGTCACCTGTGGATCACTAATTATGGACTATTAGTGAGACTTTTATATGATTTACTGAAAGATTCCATAATGGAGTTCTTGTTTGGACTGATGATAGCAGAACTGCCTTTAAGCAGTTGAAGCGAGCCCTGATGGAAATACCCAGTCTCGGATTACCAGATCTTACAAAACCTTTTGAGCTTTTTACTTGTGAAAGGAAAAATATTGCTCTGGGAGTTTTAGCCCAACATTTGGGAACACAACGGTGGGCAGTCGCCTGTTTTTTCTGAGCAATTAGACAATGTTAGCCAAGGCTGGCCTGGCTCTCTTAAAGCTGTAGCAGTAACCGGGATACTAACCCAGGAAGCCCGCAAGTTCATTTTGGGAGAGAAGATTACTCTGTATGTAGCTCACATGGTAATCACAGTGCTGAAACAAAAAAGGAGGGCATTGGCTAGCCCCCAGTCTTATGCTAAAATACCAAGTGGTGCTGCTAGAGCAAGATTACATACAACTCAGAACTACTTTGGCTGTTAATCCTGCAATGTTCCTCTTGACTCATCAAGTGGAAGGTGTGCCTGAGTGTGACTGCTTACAGGCAATTGAAGAAGTCTATTCCAGATCTCCAAGATCTCAAAGATGCTCCACTAGAAGACCTAGACTGGGAACTATATGCAGATGGTAGCAGTTTTGTTTGAAAAGGGAACCGGAAATCTGGATACGCTGTGACAGCTCTTGGAAAGGTGATAGAGGATGGGCTTTGTCCTCAAAAGTAAAAGCAGAATTAATACCCCTCACAAGAACGCTAGAATTGAGCCAAGGAAAAAAAAAGCGTCAACATATGGAAAAAGTACGCTTCCGGGATAGTACGTGCCCATGGAGCAATTAGGAAAGCAAGAGGCCTGCTATCTGCCCAAGGAATGGAAAACAAACCATCTCAGATCCAAGAGTTAATAGAGAGCATCCAGAAACCCACAGCACTTGCCATTATGCATTGCAAAGCACATTGAAAGGGTAAAACCGTTCCACAACTGGGTAAACATTTAGCGGATAAAGCTGCAAAAGAGGCTGCAGGAAAAGATATCTTAGCCCTGCTACCTGAAAAAGGAATCATTTTACCAGATATACCATCAAAATACAATGATAAAGATGATAAGCTAATAGCTAAACTACAAGCAAAAGAACAGACAAATGAGTGGGTGATTAGGCCCACGGGACAACTAAGTGTCCCACTATCTCTAATGAGAGAGAAATTGCTAAAAGAGAACACAATGAAGTGTGTTGGGGAACAGAAAAGTTAGTAAAATACCTCCAGAAAACAGTTAGGAGTAGGGCAATGATGGAAATTCTTAAATTCATCAGAGAAAAATGCGAAATTTGTCTGAGAAATAATCCAAACACTAGTAGTAAATTAATTTTTGGAGTAACTAAAGGAGGAGACTCCCATGGTGATTATTGGCAGATAGGTTTTACTAAACTACCCAGAAAAGAAGGATATCAGTATGTCTTAGTATTAGTTGATACTTCACAGGGGGATCCACAGCTTTCCCTTGTTGCACCAATAAGGCACGAGAAGTAGTCAAAAAATGTTATAGAAGGAAATTATTCCTCAATTTGGTCTACTTTTAGGAATGTCATCAGACATGGGCCTCATTTTATTGCTAAGATTGTGAAACAACTAAGTGAAACCTGATCAATAACCTGGGACTCTCATACTTCCTATAGGCTGTAATTAAGCAGTAAAGTAGAATGAATGAGTTATCCTATCAAACAGCAACTTGGGAAAATATGTGAAGAAATCACACTGACTTGGGCGAAAGCATTGTCATTAGCATTGTTAAGAATCAGAATCCAGCCTCGTGGGAAAAGTAATCTAAGTCCTGACATGGGTTTGAGTCTGGTGGGGTTTTTGGAAGCAACACTTTGAGAGCCTCCTCCAGGTCGAAGTCGGACCCACCTCTGGTCAAGGCCAGGCCAATCAGCGCCAATGTGGTCAAGGTATTTAAGAGGCGACCCTATTGTTTCTCTTCTGTTTTATCTTATCTTGATCTGTCTTTTATGTTGGGGATTTTCTGCTGGAGGAGGGGGAGGTGAGAGGAAAACAAAGGGATGTAGTCCATGAGGAAAGAGGGGGAGAAGGGCACAGAAGCAGAACCTTTCTCTAGAGTCCCGTGGTGAGTGAGATGGGAGGGAGAGGATTGCCTGCAAGCTGAGAGGATCAACAGTGGCAAGAACGTCCAGGATGCAACGCTACGTGAAGAGCCCCACGTGAGAGGGGAGAGGAACCAACCACGAGCAGAGGACATGCCCGAAGTGACCCATGACCCCAATTGGGATGGACTCAAGAGCAGGAATAGGATTACCTCCTGTGAAGTGGACACCATGCAGCATGAAGGGGGGAGACTGTGAGTGAAGGAGGAACTGCCATGGACCATGAATAAAGGCCAGATGGACCGCACCTTCCACCCCCTGCCCCACCTTGCACTGATGGCGGGGAGGAGGTAGCAGGGAAGATGGGAGGGGTGGGGGGAAGTTTATGTAAGATCAAGTTGTATGTATGTATGCATTCCTCTCACTATTCTACTCAAAAAAATGGTGGTGGTAAATTAAATTTATGTTTTCTCCCCAAGTCTACTCTGTTTTTTTACCTGTCATCTTAAGTTATCCTCCCTGTCGTTAATCTCAGTCCTTGAGCCTTTCAGTTGAATTCTTCTCCCTCCACATCCCTGTAGAAATGGGGGGAGGACTGAGAAAGTGACCAAGTCGTTCTTTGTTGTCAGCCCAGGAGGTCAGCTTGAACCACAACAAATCCCTATGAATTATTATATGGATGCCCCTACCAGCCTCCACACTTACCAAATACTACTCACACTATGGGAAGAAATAAACCTTAAAGACTATTTGATATCTTTAGGAAACACCTTGTTGGAACTTCAAAAATCTGTGGAAACAAGCAGACCGTTAGAACTTGACAAACCAGCTCCCTATTTCCAACCCTTAGACTGGTCTTATGTCAAGTCTTAGAGCACAGAACTGCTAGCAGAAAAGTGGAATGAACACTGGAAGTTCTAACAACTTACACGATGGTCAAGGCTTGGGGCAAAGGCTCTGCTATTTAAGGGTTAAAAGAACGCTCACTAAATGGGACGTAGAATAGCAATCCCCTCTTAAACTAAAAATAAGGCGATCATGATTAAGTTTTGGATTTTGTCTGTCATAATGGTAACAGCCACAATCGAATTTTGGCAAGAATCATCTGGGGACCAAAATTTCCATTTGGCCATGATATAAAATATCACAAACATAATCACAAAAATGATTGTGCAATCTGTACTTGTCTCCCAGAACATGGCCATAAAGGGTGGCCTCTGATAGGGATCACAATTCCTTTTGGGACAAACTGGAATAATGTATGGATAAATCCAAGATATACACATCTAAGCGCAACTGATTTACAAGTTCAGGAAGCAGCAAACCCTAATACTTCAGATATGAATTGTATCACAACAAACAAAACTGCTAATCCTGGTAATGTTTCCGTAGGACACTACCCAAATTGCAACTGGACAATGCAACTGCAAATTAAGAAAACCCAAAAGGGATATTGGAATGTTCTGAAAGGTACATGCTAGGAGGAACTATCCCCCATGCATCCAGGGCTGCTATAAAGAATGCCTGCCTTCTAAAACTCACAAAAAGGTGTTAGAGGTTTCTTTAAATTGATGACTTGTATGGTATCAGTAGGCTGAGGTAACTGGGATAGTTTAGTTTGAAGAGGGGTGACCTTATTGCTCTCTACAAATACCTGAAAGGAGGTTGTAGTGAGGTGGGTGTTTGTCTCTTCTCCCAAGTAACAAGTGATAGGACAAGAGAACATGGGTTCAGGTTGCACCAGGGGAGGTTTAGATTGGATATTAGGAAAAAAATCTTTACTGAAAGAGTGGTCAAGCATTGGAACAGGCTGCCCAGGGAAGTGCTAGAGTCATCATACCTGGAGGTGTTCAAAAAACATCTAGATGTGCCACTTCAGGACATAGTTTAGTGGTCATGGTGGTGTTGGATTGACAGTTGGACTTGATGATCTTAGAAGTCTTCTCCAATCTTAAACGTTTCTATGAAACAAAACAAATGAAAAAACTCACAAAACCCAACCAAGTTCCACGGCTGAATTTCATGCCCAGTAACCGTTAGCACGAGTGAGAACACAGCACGCCTGAAACGTGAGGCCCATGGAGACGCGCAGCTGGAGCTGCTTGTCTGAACCTCACTGCGGATGCACAGGGTTTCCCAGAAATCTCAATAAGTGGGTAAAGGGCCTGGTTTGAGAGGGGAGCAATGGGATGCCTTTGGCATGGCAGGTACATCGTGTCACAGTAGCCATGCCTTCATCCTCATCCTGCACCGCTGACATAACCAGGGTGTCACCCAGGCTGCAGAACCACGAGCAGGCACTGGTAAGCGCTGTCAGGCAAGAGGGCTCGGGAACAGAGAACTCACTCCTTCACTCCCACTGTGCCCTGCCGCGTCCAAGAATCGGCAGTGGTTTGACCCTGGCTAGTGGCCAGGTGCCCACCACTGCTGCTCTATCACTCCCCCTTCTTAGATGGACAGAGGAGAGAAAATAAAACAAAGGGTAAGGACAGGGAGATCACTCGCAGTTACCATCCCAGGCAAAACAACTCAACTTGGGGAAACTGATTAAGCTTATTAACAATCAAATGAGAGAATAGTAGTGAGAAATAAAAGCAGATCTTAAAAATAACACCTTCCTCCCACCCCTCCCTTCTTCTTGGGCTTAACATCACTTCCCAATTTATCCACCTCCTACCCCCGAGCAGTACAGGGGGATGGGGAATGGGAGTTGCGGCATCAGATGTTGTCTCCACTGCTTCTTCCTCCAGGGGAGGACATCTCACTCTTCCCCTACGCCATTGCGGGGTCCCTCTCCCGGGAGAGGATCTTCACACACATTATCCAATGTGAGTCCTCTCGTGAGAGACAGTTCTTGACAAACTGCCCCAGGGTGAGTCCTCTCCTTCAGGGGGAAGTTGCTCCAGTGCAAGTCCCCCATGGGGTCACCAAGTCGGGTCAGCAAACGTGCTCCGGCGTGGGCTTCTCTCTCTTCACAGGCTGCAGGTCCTGGCAGAAGCCTGCTCCAGCACAGGCTTCCTGAAGGGTCACAGCCTCCTTCAAGCATCCACCCCGTCCTCCATGGGCCACAAGTGGACATTTACACTCCATTTACCTCCATGGACTGCAGAGGGGGAGCCTGCTTCACCACAGTCCTCACCAGGACTAAGGGGAATCTCTGCTCCAGCACCTGGAGCACATGCTCCCCACCAGGCTTCTTCACTGACCTTGGTGTCTTCATGTTTTCTCCCTCTCTGCTAGTTGTTGTTGCACAGTTCCATTCTTCCCCACCTCTTATATGTTTTCACAGAGGCATTCCTATCGTTACTGATAGGCTCAGCCTTGGCCAGAGACGGGTCTGTTTTTGGAGCCGGCTGGCATTGGCTTTATCAGACCTAGGAGAAGTTTCTAGCAGATTCTTGCAGAAGACACCCCGACAACCTCCCCCAGCTACTGAAATCTGGACAACCAAACCCAAAACAATGATTTCTATGAAACAAAACAAATGAAAAAAACAAACCCCAACAAAGCTCCAGGGCTCCATTTGATGCCCAGTAACCATCAGCATGTGGGTGTTATCATGGTGTGCCTGAAACAACGTGAACCCCATGGAGACACACAGCTGGAGCTGCGTGTCTTAAACCTCACCGAGGATGCACAGGGTTTCCCAGAAATCTCAATAAGTGGGTAAAGGCCCTGGTTTGAGATGGGAGCAACGGGATGCTTTTGGCATGGCAGGTACATGGTGTCACACCAGCAATGCCTTCATCCTCATGCCGCACCGCTGACATAACCAGGGTGTCACCCAGGCTGTGGAACCGTAAGCAGGCACTGGTAAGCGCTGCCGGGCGAGCAGGGCACAGGGAATGGAAAACTCACTCCTTCACGCCCACCCTGCCCTGCCACGTCCAAGAATTGCACAGTAAATAACCCAACACGAGTTAATGATGCTGCTCCCCTAGTCCTCAAATGATCAGGGATTTCATGTATGAAGAGATGATTTTATTTGGCAAAGAAAGCACTACCTATGCAAAAGAGGCCTTGAAGCATTTACTATGCTATGTAATTGGTATTAAAATTTGTGTGCATTTATAGCAGAGCTTCTTCATAGTACAAATGCTTCACTCCCTTTAGTTGTTTTTTTTTCCCCCTCATGGAAAAGCAGTGTAGTCTTAGCAGTATTTTGTATCAACCTCCCTCACCCTAGCTCACTGTCAGGAACAGTCAAGAAGCGTTTCGCCGTGTGTCTCCGACAATGGTTTTCTTTTACGCAAAAGGCATGTCCACTAGAGTTAGGAAACTATTTCCCACTCTACCCCTTTTATTTTTCTCATCATCTTCACCGGGACACTGCAAAAAAGAAAAAGAAAGCATGTACTGAATGTCCCTACTCTGTACAGACTTCACAGTGAGCTAAACAAATACCATGTGAAGCACATGCACAGATCCTCTCCCGTGCAGACAGTGCGGCCTTAGTTGCAGGCAAAAATAAGGCAGCACGGAAAAGGCTCATTCCAGGGGCTTACCCAGGTCACAGACACACATGGATTGCTCCTACAGACAGTCCAAAGGCACTAACAGGGGGTACAGCCTGTCGCTCTACACGTAAAGGAGGGTTACTATCGGTGTTAACCACACTGAGGTTCCTGGGTGGCGATTGGGGTCATAGCCTTATTTCAGAGGGACAGTGGTGGTGAGCTTGCAAAGCCAGCTGAGTGCAGCTTGATCAGCAAATCTTTGTAGCATCAGGGGTCCTCCAGCCTCAGCTTTTCCAGACAATCTTCCAGTGCTGTTAAGAAACAAAAAATTGCTTTTAAAGTATATTTAAATAACGTAGTTGATAACAAAATAAATCATAAAGGCTGTTATTCCTTTGTAAATACTGCTAGACAGTGCACTGCAGGACAGACAGCAAAGCTGTTTCCAGAGAAGACACAGATACAAAATTAAGGGCTCACTAAATCTTTCTACTGCAATAACCCTTCATGTAAGACACTATGAGCTACTGCTTCCCTCCAAGAGCAGAAGGAGCAGCACTGCTCCCCTAGGTCACAGACAGGCTGGCTC
Organism: Apaloderma vittatum; assembly: GCF_000703405.1. Classification (NCBI taxonomy): domain Eukaryota; kingdom Metazoa; phylum Chordata; class Aves; order Trogoniformes; family Trogonidae; genus Apaloderma; species Apaloderma vittatum. Next base: position 11,112 of record NW_009733412.1, read on the forward strand.
AAGACTTTTTGAGATCTTAAGCAAAAATGAGCCCTGTCTTGATATGGAAAGAGCTTAAAGGTGGTCCCCATACCATGGCTGTTCATCTGTCACCGGGGTTCTAAATAAACCTTTCCAATAAATAGTAGTATTTAAATAATTCTATTTTAATCTGAATCAATTTCAAATTGATTAAGGAATACTTATATTCTCTTTAATATTGAAAACTTTGTTATGTAACGTTAGCTGTAATATTTTTGTAAAGCTAGCTCCTTTGTTCAGGAATATAACAGTACTGACAATCTCAAGAAACAAACCTCCAAAACTTAGATTAGACTGAACTTTTCCTATCTCTTGTCTACTGCTGCTGCAGGCCTGAGCTCTGTTTTCATGCTTTCTGAAATAAAAATTTTAGAAATATTACTTAGGACATAACTGTTTGCTTGAAATGGAAAACAGAGGCACTTCAGCAGCTATTGTAATGACTTTTTTTTTTAAAAAAGTTTTATTAAACCAAGAAATTGCTCACATCAGTTGTGAGAAGAGCCCAAGCTAATATTAAGCAAGACCGACATACAGATAATGTAACGACAGAAATCTTAAAGGCTCAGAAGTTTATGATGTCCATTCTCAGGGAGACAGATAGGTTAAAAACCCCTGTACTTCCCAAGCCACCCACTAGGTCTCCATCTCTTTTTAGGAGCTCTTGTTCTGCAAATGTTGACCACTGTTGTATGTAAAAAAAACTGCTGGCCTACCACACCGGTCCGCTGCGTACTTGCTATCCTCCTTGGACTATCTGTGCCTGCTGCAGTTGGTGCTGACGTTCTCGCTGACGGAGTTTGTGTTTCACGTTAAGGCAGTAGGGCACCGGGCACCTGCTCTTCTGGCAATGCATCCCGTGGTAGCAGCAGAAAACAATGAGATGCTTGCAGACACGGCACTCTGCCCTGTTGGTTCTGTGTGTAGAGCCTTTGGCATGCTGGATGATCCGTTTCATCTTCTGACAGGCCAGCAGCGAGCAGCTGGCATTCTGACACTGGGAGGCGTGGACCAGAGACTGGACACAGCGCTGGATGCTCCAGGTGTGGGAATTACTGCGGCTCTGGGCGGGTGCAGCCTGCTGGTTGCTGCTCTCACTGCCTTGACCAAGGCCTAATTTAAGCAAGACACTGAGGTCACACACTGGAGATAATCAAACAATGTACACAGAAAATGTAAGAAATAAACACACAATCATAAAAAAGAAAAACCCAATCATAAAGTCATTCTCTCCAAGTTGAAAAAAGGTACAAGAGACTAGAATTCCTACAGGAGAAGCTCAGTGTTTATCCCCAGTACCACAGGAAACTCACATCCGCCAAAAACAAACACTAAACCCTAGAGTCCGCTAGACCCCTCCCAGGTAATTTTCTACAAATACACAACTCACCAATAACCTGAACCAGGGACCCTCTAGATCAAATCCAAACTCTGCTCTGTGACCATGAGGGACGAGATATAAAAATTAGCAAGCTTTTATTTAAATCTAGGATTTAAATACCCAAGTTCAGCAACAAAAGTTTTCCATGCAATATGAAATGTGAATCTGTATTTTTAAATTGCAACTGTAAACTGGTTTTCACTCTCTAAGATTTTTTAGGTGATCAAGACTAAGTTTTACATTGCAATGTGTAGGGTCTTTGTGTCGTAGTGGATATTTCTTTTAAAATATGAGGTACTTTTCTAACACTGCTCAGAAAAAACATATACCTATGTCAGACACACTTGGTGAAAGGCGCCAAAAAAAAAGGCAGAGATACAGCAGTTGGGAAACCTCTGACGTTCAAAAGTCTGCAACACTTTCTTTAAAAAGTTACTAATCACCAGGACTAGTGAATGACTGGTTTAGTTTTTAAAGAAAACCTTGCAGGCATATTTTTTTTTTAATTTCTATTCCTAATTTATTCTCTCCTTAGAGAACTTACTTAGCTACAAGGCAAAGATGCCCATTTTTACCACAAAAGCATCTGTCGTTGCAATTACTCCATTTACAGTCTATGTCATCCATCAAACCATATTTTAAGGTATCTCCCACCTTATAACAACCACTACTTTAAAAACGAACAAAAACCATAACAAAACAACAGAAAGGATATTTGACTGACAGCAAAAAATTACATGTAGCTAACTACCTCGTCTTACACATCAGCCAGAAGTATTTAATTTTAAAAGTAGTCTGTACAAACACTAGGAAAAAACCTGTAGCTGGCTGAAAACAGAATTGAAAACTGTGCATATGCCTCTGGAAAAGACAGCGAGACAAGATTAATACGATTGATTTCAAGCAAAGAAACATCCCGATACATTTGGAAGAAATGAAAGATGAGTATCAGTCAAAATTGCAGTAGCCCAGGCGAGAAGTTTCATTACAAGCATTAGACCTTTGCTGTAAGGAGGAGTAAAGCTTTAAAGGTCAGAAGCAGTTTCTGGGGGGGGGAAGGAACATCTAAACCTTACAGAAGATGAGTACCGGAAGGGAGACTGAAGATGTGCTATTACTCAGAAAAATGCAACTTTTGGAGAGAGTAGAAACAGTTTATAGTAAACTAAAGGATGTTAAGGCACATACCACAAAGATGTACGCTGATCTGCGACACAACACACGTGCCAGTTGTAGAAAACTGACTTCCAGTGTTACAGCAAGCCAGATACACTAAGCACGTCAAACCTCATTTTCAGACCTTGCAACCAAAAGACACTGTATCATACAGCCACACTGCAGCAGAGAGGGGAGGAAACAGGCTGGTGGGCAACAATTTGATAGTACAATGTTTAAGAAAGTCTTGTTAGACTAAGTGCAACACAATTTCTAACAGTATAGAAAGGTAAGCAAAACGAGCTACACTGGCAAGGTGGCAAAGAACTTCCCTCAGTGTAACCACACCAGCCCAGAGGAGCTGTGCTGGCACCCAGAGTCACAAACTCCCACCCCCACAACTAAGGGTGCTTGTATCAGCTAAAGGTGACCTTGCCGTAGAGATATAACAGCCCTCAGAAAACTGAACAAGTGTGTTAGGACAGTCTTTGTCCACTTCTTTTAAGAAGAAAATCACCAGCGCTTGAGTTTGGTACATTCCGAGCCCAGAATATCACTTTCATCAAGATCTACAGGCAAAACATGAGCGAATTAGAGACACAACATATTGTTCAACATAAATACTACAATCCGCAAGTTTGGGAATAAGTTAACTAGACTCAGCTATTGGTTTTTAGGTATCTAAGGTATTTCAGAGTAAGAAACAAACTAAAAAGTTAACAGCAAAGAAAACAGACTGAAAGATCCACTAAGCACGTGTGCTGGAAAGTTTCATCAACACTGCAAGTTTCTTGCCTTTCTCCTTCCCTCTCTCTAAAGATGCTGTGAATCTAATTAAAAAGAGTGCTTGAGTAAGTACATAAGCACCATGTTATTTATTTTCTATAATTAACTAAGGAGTGGGGACAACAGGACAGATTCTATAAGTGGAATTTACTCACTGAAAGCTGCTTGCACTATTTCAGAGCAAACAGAAGGAGCAGATAGGCTGAAAATATAAAATTCAAAGCAGTTTCTCACAACAGCAAAACTGGGACAAAAAATTGTAGTCTCTCAAGTAGCAAATGAAAAAAGACAAATAATAATTGGGTCAGGAGGGTTAAGAGTTTTGATTTTATTTAATTAGAGAAACAGATATGGTATAATGTTAAGAAACCCAGACAGTGGCACTGTCCCAAATCCAGGTAAGAAGGTGTCAACAAAAAATATCCAGAAGAGTCCTTTAAAGTTTTAATGCAGGTGGAGAGGGTTTGTCCCACCGTGGCCCTCCCTTGTGGGTTGCCAGTCCCAAGTCGGTTCTCCTCCCACCGGCCCCGGGCCTTGCTGCACCACGGGCATGGCAACCCAGGCTGGCAGGCAGGCCCTGCAGCAGGGACATGGCCCAGCCCCAGCCCCCTTCTGAGGAGAAGCGGGGATGGGAAGCACCCCTAAAGCCCAGTGGGAGTGAATGTACGAGATCTACAGACACTCTTTACTGCCTGATTTGGGGATGTGGGAGCTGCCGAGTTTCCATCAGTGTTACAAAAAAATAAAAAGCCACCACCCTGTATGTCGAAGAGTAAATAAACCCACAAAAACCACACTTTATGCAAAAAAAACCCCACAAATCAACCAAAACATCACCCATGTGTGCTGAGGAAAGAGGCAGGAGGCGTTGAGTGCACCCCTTCCTTGGAGGGTGGGCGTAGGCTGCCTGTATGTAGGGACAAGCTGTGTTTTATGTTGTGCTTCAGAAAACTTCACAGCCCCTGAGCCCTTTCAGAGTTTAGTGAGGATTAATGACCTGCCAAGGGTTTTCCTCAGTGTGGAAATACCCCCTCCTGGCTTTTCCCTTTGAGGTCTTTCGAGCCGTGCACCATGACAGGATAGGAGGGGAAGGGAAATGCCGGCACGTGTACATTTTTAATGGACAAAGCTGTTTAGTTTACTTTGTTCCAAGCAGGACTTTTGTGAGGACTTCCCTTGCCACCCACCCTCAGGGCTGAGCTCTCCAACCCTATGTGTAAGAA
>NW_009733412.1:15748-19116 GCF_000703405.1 Apaloderma vittatum
ACATTCACAGCCCTGTAGCTCTCATCCACCGGCTCCCTCACGTACTCCTACACTTCAGCTTCCCCCGCTTGGGCTTTATTTCCAAGCACGATTGTTGTTGTCTCCCCCAGCACAAAAGGGAAAATGCAAAGAGGGCTACACTCAAACCACCTCAGAAGTGCTTAAAGGTTGTACCTATATCAGCCTTTAAGGTCTGGTGATCTAGAGCTGAATCTCGTGCTCCAAAATGTACCTATCTTTATACACTGTTTTCATATTCCATTTCATGTTGAAAGCACAGATGTGGAATATGAGTGAGAGGCTTGTGTGCTCCTCCAGCTTTACCACCAGCTGGCCAAATCGCCTCCTTTCACTTCCCAGGCTCACCGCTCCCCTCAGCAATGGAGGACGGGAGTTTTCATGCTAGAAAAGGCAATGCCTTCATCAGTGCTTTTTATTCTGCACCCAGATAAAATCAGTCATTAATGACAAACACCAAAAGACAATTTATTCTAACAGTGAGGTCCCCGGTCAGTGGAAGAAGCCAGACATGAGCCAACAAGGCACGCTCGCAGCCCAGAAGGCCAATCGCATCCTGGGCTGCATCAAAAGCAGCGTGGACAGCAGACCCAGAGATGATTCTGCCCCTCTGCTCTGCTCTGGTGAGACCCCACCTGCAGTGCTGTGCCCAGCTCTGAAGCCCTCAACAAAAGAAGGAGGTTGGAGAAGGTCCAGAGGATGCCACAAAACTGATCACCAATATTTATATGACAGCAGATTTGTTGCTGTTTAGTCTTCAATAAAGCAAAGCCTAAAGCACAAGATGTACAATCAGCCTCAAAATGACAGGAAGTTTGGTTCTTTCACCAACACCTACGGGATCAGTAAATGTTTTGTGAAGGTGTGTATTGGGTTTGCCTGGACGGATTTTGGCAGCGGGGGGGGCTCTAGGGGTGGCTTCTGCAAGAAGCTGCTAGAAGCTTTCCAAGTTTGACAGAGCCAATGCCAGCCGGCTCTAAAGAGGGCCCGCAGCTGTCCAAAGCTGAGCCTACCAGTAAAATGATAGGGGAGGAACGCTTCTGTGAAAACACATTTAAGAAACGGGGAAAAAGAACTGCACCACACAACAACTGGCGCACCACACAACAACTGGCGCAGAGATGGAGGAGTGAGAATATGTGAAGACATCAAGGTCAGTGGAGAAGGATGGGGGGAGGACGTGCTCCAGGTGCCAGAGCAGAGTCCTCCGGGTCGTGGTGAAGACCATGGTGAAGCGGGCTGTCCCCCTGCAGCCCACGGTCGGGGTGTAGATGTCCACCGTGGGGCAGAGGACCCCACACCACAGTGGGTGGATGCCTCAAGGGGGCTGTAGCCCGTGGGAAGCCCGCACTGGAGCAAGTTGCCACCAGAGCCTGTAGCCCTTGGAAGAGAGGAATGCCCACGCTGGAGCAGGTTGGCTGGTGTGACTTTTGTGATGCTGCAGGGGACTCACGCTGGAGCAGTTTCCCCTGAAGGACTGCACCTCAGACTCACAAGGGGCATATTGCCCCTTGTGAGGTGCCTCACGTTGGGCAGTTTGTGATGAATTGCCCTTCGTGAGATGACTCATGCCAGAGAAGAGTGTGTGAAGCTTTTCTCCCGTGTGAGGGATCCCACAATGGCCCTGGGGAAGTGTGAAGAGTCCTCCTCAAGAGTGAAGAAGCAGCAGTGGAACCAACATCAGATGAACTGACTGTAACCCCCATTCCCTGTTCCCCTGCGCAGCTTAGGGGGAGAAGGTGGATAAACTGCGATTGATGTTGAGCCCGTGAAGAAGGGAGGGATGGAGGAAGGTGTTTTCCTTTTAAGATCTGGGTTTTTTTTTATTTCTCACTACTCTTCTCTGATTTGGTTCTTTTAATAAATGTAATTAATTTCCCCCAAATTACGTCTGTTTTGTCCAGGACGGTAAATGAAAGTGATCTCCCTGTCCTTATCTCAAACCTTGAGCCCTTTGATATATTTTCTCCCCCTGTCCAGCAGAGAAGGGGGGTTGAGAGAGTGGCTGTGGAGGGTACAAAAAAAAATGAGTAAATGTGTTGTGCAGGCATTGGGTCCCGTACGAAGGGGCTTGGCTGTGATTGTTCTGTGTGGTGCTGCAGGGCCAAGCACCAAGCCCCAGGAGAAGCTGCCCTGCGCGACCAGGGCACAGAGATCCTTCCAACAGAGAAAAATCAGTTGTCTCAAGAGGAGAAAAAAGGGTTATAACATCAACTCCACACCAAATCCTCGCAGCACCAACAGCCCCCAGCTTCTGCTGCTGATCACTGCACGGTGAGCATTGGTCCCATCCTTGGGAACAGACAGAGGGGATCCTGCCTGGCCACGCCGGATGTGCTCCCAAGGTGCCTGCTGCCTGCCTCCCTTGGGACCCCCCACAGTATTGACACCTAGAGACACAGGTGCTGCGCCTGCAGGCCCAGGGCTACAAGAAATCCACCAGTAGAAAGTGATCAGAGTAAACAGGAGCTGCATAAAACCAGTTTTAGGGGTAACAAAGAACAAGTATGAAGCACTTGTAAAATACTCTATAAACAGTATATTTGCAAATAATGTGGAAAAACGAACAAGAGAAGAGCAAGGTGTAGAGTTGTGACCCCAAGAATGACACAGAAACCATAAACTCTTGCTTTGAGCCAGGAGACCACAGATATCAGACATTGGGCGGACTGTACCAAGCCAGTCATTTGGGTGAGAGAGCTAAGGCTTGTCCACTCTTGCCAATCTTCTGATTAGAAAATCCAGTAAAGTCAGAAAGTTTCCATAAACATCAGCTATCAAGGACAGAAAAACACTCTGCAACTCTAAAGCAAGAGGAATATTGTATTACACATTCTCATGTTCTAGAACATCACCACAACTGCCTGAGTACAAGAAAATTTAACTCCCAACATGCATTTTATGGTTTATTCGACACACAGAACTCCCCAGTAGACTTACATTGTTGATTTCTTTTGTCCCCAGCATTTCTGAGAGGCAAGCATACAGGACAGTCACGTCTCATACAATTCTTCCAGTGCGAGATGATTTGTCGGGAAGATGCGCAATGTGCCACTGAAAAGGGAGGGCAAGGAAAACCTTTTAGAAACTACTGCCAGTACCTCCACATGGTCAACACAGACTGGGTAGGAACAACTTCACACATCTGTATGAGCAGAGGTAAGGAAATATAACCTGAAATATTTCAGCACTAACTGGCTCTGCAAATGCAGCTAGATGTCTTCTAAGTACTACTGGCTTACCTAAAGCTTACTTGAAAGCTCTGTTACACACCTAAGCCTATGTCTCCCTGACTATCAGGCTTCAGGCAGACTCTACCAAGCAACTGAGATGCCAGCAACTGGCACAAC
>NW_009733413.1:0-26848 GCF_000703405.1 Apaloderma vittatum
AACTTCAGCTGCCAGTTCCTTCAGGACCCGCAGATGTATCTTATCATCTGCATGGATTTGTGCACCTTCAGGTTCTCTAGGTGTTGCCAGACCTGATCAGCTTCTACCCTGGGTGGTTCTTAACTCTCCCAGACCCAGCCAACACCCTCTGTGACTTGGGTGGGGTGGTTTGAGTGGTTGCCCGTGGAGACTGGTTGAATATTTCAGCCTTCTCCACATACTCGGTAATCAGGTCACATGTATCCTTCCGGAAAGGCCTCACATTCTCTCTCGTTTTTCTTTTTTCTCTTACATGCCTGTAAAATCCCTTTCTGTTATTTCTAATATCGCTGGCCAGTTTTGCTTCTCTCAGGGCTTTAGCTTTTCTAACCCGGTGTCTGATTACACGAGCAACTTCCTTGTAATCATCCCAGGTTACTAGTCCCTGCTTCCATGCGTTGTGTATTTGATTATTGCCAGGAGTTCTTTGTTTATCCATATAGGTGGTTTTGCCCGATTTCTTCCTTTTAGGGATGCAATGCCTTTGCGTTTGGAGGAGATGATCCTTTCAATTCAACCAGCTTTCTTGGGTTCCCAGTCCCTCCAGAGCTTTATCCCATGGCATACTACCAAGGAGGTTCCTGAAGAGGCGAAAGTTAGCTCTTTTGAAATCAAGGGTTTCAAGCTTGCTGAGCTACCCCCTCTTAGCTGCCCTTAGGATCTCAAACTCCACCATCCTGTGGTCATTGCAGCCAAGGCTGCACATGAGATTAACGCTGCCCACCAACCTATTGATGAGAACGAGGTCCAACATGGCACCTTTCCTCGTTGGTTCCTCTGTCACTTGGATGAGGAAGTTATCATCAGTGCATTCCAGGAATCTCCTGGATTGCTTGTTCCCTGCTGTGTTGTTTTTCCAACTGATGTCGAGGTGATTAAAATCCCCCATGAGGACCAGGGCTTCTGAATGAGCAGCAACTCCTATCTGCTTATGAAGGGCCTCATCCACTTGGTCCTCCTGATTGGGTGGTCTATAGCACATTCCCACTGTAAAGTCTCCTACTCTTCGTTTCTACCTGGTCCGCAGGCACTCGGTTCTTTCGTCATCACTTGCCAGGTGGAGCTCCATACATTCTAGCCATTCATTGACATAGAGGGAAACAGCCCCTCCTTGTTTACCCTGCCTGTCCTTCCTGAACAGTTTATACCCTTCTAGTCCAACACACCAATCGCAGGAGTCATTCCACCATGTCTCTGTAATGCCGATCAGGTCATAGTGCTGCAGACTCACAAGCATCTCTAGCTCCTCTTGTTTATTGCCCAAGCTGCGGGCATTCATACAAAGGCATTTGAGTTGGGCCCCTGATAAGCTACCTGGAGCCCCCAGTAAAGTACAATTGTACTTCATCTGTGCTAGTGACTCTGCTTCTGATGTCACTATTTGTATCCCAAGGTCATTTTCATTTGATCTGCTTGTAACCCCTTCCCCCTTAATATCTAGTTTAAAGAACGTTCTACATTATATTGCTGTAAATTTTAGATACTGAAATGGCTAAACAACTAAAAAAATATATTATTATCTACTGCATTCTATGAGCATCCATGATCCACAGGAATATGGAGATTTGTACAACCGGCTCAGAGAGATATTCTCAGTTTTCACTTGAAAACGTAAAAAGTATTTTTCCTCATAGTTCACTTTATTTAAATATTCTTTCTTCACATAGAAAAGAATCCTAAATTTGTCAGATTTATTTTAAAAGCTAGTTAAGCTTAAAATGAAAATATGTTATGATTGAGAAGAAAGAGGTTAGGTATCTGAATGTTTTATAGGATTATAAAATCTGTAAAATTAGAAGAAGGAAAAATAAACCAAGAAATGTGAGGTTTTGTTATCCACAGATCTTGCATTTCGCTCTAGCTGTTCCATGTTTGCCCAAATTTAAACTAGCATGGAGCACTGTTTGTTCAATAGCACTCTGACCACATAGCACTTTAACCTCCTTGATTCTAGGACAGCTACAATTTGGGGAACTTTTCCTCATGTTGCACCTTTTCCACACTTTCTCTAAGGTTGATACAGGCGATCCCTTTACCACACATTAATGCAGCTTCAGTAACACAGGGCACTATTAACAACCTCATTCTTCATTCTCTGCTGATGTGTTACAAACTGTTAGTTTAGCAAGTAGAACTTTTGTCTTTCCTGTGGGCTTCTCCAGGTGTCCCCTCCAGTTGTGGCCAATAATTCCTACTTTCCTTTCAACTCTAATGATCATAAGATTTGTTCTTTGTGCATACCTCTTTCCAAAATCATGGCTTCAAGCTTACTGTGAGACTTTTACAAAGACCATCAATGACATTGTAACAAGAAATTTGTGCATTGAGAGTATTTTCTCCAGTTCTCCTTTGCATCTTTTGATAATTCTAGGAATTCATACTATCTGATCTATCTACATAAAATATATCAGGGTCTACCTTAAAACCCACCTATATCAACCCTTACAGGTTCTGATATTTCATGGATAGAAATGTAAAAACATAATATTTTTTTTTGAAATAAACCAAACTTTTCTGTTATGTTGCGAACTTAATAAGGTTGCAAAACTTAATAATGTTGCAAAATTAATAATACATTTTCAAAGTGACTGTATGTTTCTATATTTTTTTATTTTAATATTTGACCTAAAAAAAAACTTCCCTAACTTTCAAATTAAAACATGAAACTCAGAAAGCTGAAGCAGAAATCAGAATAACTAGGTTAAAGCTGGGTGAACCTTATATACTTCTGGCTTTCCTGTTGCCTGTTGTTTCAGATGGCAGTAGAAAATCACACACTACTACAATAAAACATTAGGTGACCCTAAAGAAGGCATTAGATCCCTTTTTTAATGAAGTGCTCATTAAAATTAATAGGACAAAAGAAATATTCTCTGAAGTCAGGCTATTACATCCATCCAAGAAGGTGGAGAACAAACGGCTCACCTTGATACAGAAGCGTCAGCACAGCAACGTGCTCTCAGCTGGAGCTCTGAAGCAATGATGCTGTAAAAGCAGGCTTGTTTCCAGAAGGCACAGCATCACTAATTTTAAAAATTCCCTTGAATGAAAAAGTTATCCTTTATATGCTAATTGATTCAGTTCAAAGAACAATTCAGTTGTTAAATGTATGAATCAAAAAGGAAAATCAGGAGTGCTGGGGGATCATAAGTGGCTTTGTGGAAAGAAAGAGTAAAATAACTGTCAAGGAAAATGCTTCCCAATTCTCATTAGAAAACTCTTCTCTCAGCTTCTCTGGCTTGAGGGAGGGTATCCAATGGAAGAAAAGAAGATTAGTTTTTGTCACCTCACTGATCACGTCTGACAGACTAGTTTGTCAACACAAAATGTGAAATAGTAAACATTTTAAGGCTTATAAACAACTTATAAATGGCTGCTGCAAACAATCTTTCACTCTGAAGGATCTGGGAGTTTAACTTCTTGCTGTGTCCGTGTTTCTGTTTTCATTCAATATCAGAATACAAGTTTACCTACACCATACCTGTTGTTACAGCAAATAAATCAGGCCAGTTAGGCTTGGACATCAATTCAAGTGTTAGTATATTGAAATACATTTTTATGGGCTTTATAACACATAATAACCCATGGATCTGTGCAGTTTTCTCATCCCTAGGAAAGAATTCACGTCATGGTAGTGATGCTTTTGTTATTCTCCTGGGATATGGGAGACACTAGATCAAACACTCTCTCTGTCGGTCTCTAGCAGCATGATGGGATGCACCCGTCGTCAGGTACCAGCTGGTATCACTGACAGTTTCTCACATTGCACTTTCTCTGTTCTCAAATTTAAAAGGAGGCAGTGGTATAGTCCTAGATACCATCACTTTTCTCAGAGGCAGAGGCACCTTCTGTGAGCTGCTGAATATCTCTTACATTTATACAATAGAAAACGCACTTCTCGCACAAATAGTATGCTGCTCAAATTTTATTGACTTGATCCCATTTAATCTTGAACATGCCTCTCTCATTTTCTGGATGAAGAGCAAACCATTAAGCTACAAATTACTGGAATGCTACCCTTTGCCATCTAGACTGGAAAAATCTATCCTGAACATGGGAAATCTTTTCTTACTTGATTGCTGGTAAAGCTGTCACATTTAGTTTTAATTTTGTCAAACTGGCATTTTATCAGAGAAACTGGATAGTCAAAAAATCCTTGACAAGCTTTAAATGGAATTGAACATAGTACAGAAGTTCAGTGTTTTCTGACTAACATTGTTGAAAGAATAAATGTTTAAAAGCTTCCTAACATGTCTTCATACTCTTCATTTTGGGAGATGGTAAAGGGACAATTCTATAAGGGCTAATGTAGAAAATGTATATTAAATATTTCACTTATCTTCCTCCTGATCCTTGGACTACCCTTGTATGAGATGATAGAGAAGGAAGAGTAACGCAGAACAGATTTAAGAGTTGGATCTTCTAAGCATTTGATCACTAATGGCATCGGTGGAAGGGGAGGCACTCACACGGTTCAGGATGAAGCCTTTTGAAACATGAGATGTTCAAAAGAAAGATAGGGCACAAGTTACGTAAAATTGGCATTGTTCCACTGACATCAGTAGAGCCATGATAACTGACAGGATGATAGCTTGACCCAGACACCTAGCACGAGGTTTCTAGCGCATAAACTTGAGACCAGACCTACACATGACGACAGAATGGCCTCATGTTTTTGGCAGGCTAAGGAGAACATCCCAGGCATATCACTGGAGTATTGACCCTCATTTGCTCTGAAAGACCCAAGATCCTGCCTCTGTACTGCCAGTAGCATCCCCCTGTCGCACAGCTGCTTCTGCTTGCAGGCACCTGGTGTCCTCACTTTTCACTGATTCCTCCTGCTTATCTCCCTTCACCAGACACCTCACTGCTGGATGATGCTGAACACAGAAAAGAAGGAGAAAAACCACGAGAGACCTTTCATAGTCAGTTCAAGCACTACACATCAGAAAAGGCTTTTTCACTGATTTGTTGGAGTTTTTTAGACAGTCCTGAACAGGGATAACTATCTGTCAGAAATTTCCTTGGGAGGCTACAGGCAAAAATGTTAACAATTACTTCAAAAGCATTAAAACATTGCAAATAACTATTCTGGGAATGACAGAAAACAAAATGGGTGTCCATTCCTGAGTCACCTGGAATAAATAGCTGATATATAAACACTGCTCTCATTTTCTGATGTGGAGGAGAGATCTCTAGCTTAGGCAGTGTCAGCTTTTTGTTACAAAGTTTGAGTTTCTTAGACTTGTTGGGCATAACGAAATTGTTCTATTCCATGAATCCAGACAAAATACATTTTGTTTCATTCTCACCAATATGCATGAAGAAACTGCAGCATTAACAGTGTTTATAGATTCAGATCCCTGAAATCCATGGAGCTTGGCCTGGGGATGGATGAAGAGCTGACTGAGAGCTTATGGGTCAGGATTAGAGGAAAAGCAGGGGAAGGTGATATCATAGTGGGAGTTTGCTACAGGCCACCTGACCAAGATGACCAAGCAGGTAGAAGCAGCTTTGCATTCACAAGCCCTGGTCCTCATGAGGGACTTGGATCACCTGGATATCTGTTGGAAGGATGGCACAGCAGGGCACCAGCAATCCAGAAGATTCCTGGAATGCATTGTCAACAATTTCCTTCCTCAGGTGGTAGAGGAACCAAAGAGAAGGGATGCCAAGCTGGACCTTGTTCTCACCAACAAGGAGGGGCTGGTGGATAATGTGAAGCTTAAGGGAAGCCTTGGCTGCAGCAACCATGAAATGTTAGAATTAAAGATCCTCAGGGCAACAAGGAGAGTGTGCAGCAAGCTCACCACCCTGGACTTCAGGAGAGCAGACTTTGACCTCTTCAGGTATCTCCTTAGTGGAGTACCACGGGATGAAGCCCTGAAGGGGAGAGGGGCCCAAGAAAGCTGTTCCATATTCAAGGACCACCTCCTCCGTGCCCAGGACCAATGCATTCCAAAAAAGAGGAAGATAGGCAGGAATGTCAGGAGGCCTGTGTGGATGAACAAGAAGTTCCTGGACACACTTAAAGATAAAAAGAGAATTTACAGGAAGTGTAAGAAAGAACAGGTAGACTGGAAAGAATATAAGCAAGTGGTCCGAGCAGCCAGAGATCAGGTTAGGAAAGCTAAAGCTCAGATAGAATTAAATCTAGCCAGGGACATCAAAGGTAACAAGAAAACCTTTATAGGCATGGTAATGATACAAGGAAGGCTAGGGAAAATGTGGCCCCTCTCTGGAAGGGAACAGGAGAGCCTGTCGTGAAGCATATGGAAAAGGTGGAGGTTCTCAATGACTTCTTTGCCTCAGTCTTCACTGGCAATGGCTCTAGCCACACTGTCCAAGTTGTAGAAGCTGAAAGTAGAGGCTGGGAGAATGAAAATCTGCCCACTCTAAGTGAAGATCAGGTTCTATGCCATTTAAAGAACCTGAAGATGTACAAGTCCATGGGACCTGACGAGATCCATTCACGGGTCCTGAGAGAACTGGCAGATAAAGTTGCTAGGCTGCTTTCCATCATATTTGAGAGGTCATGGCAGTCTGGTAAAGTACCCACTGACTGGAAAATGGGAAACATCACCCTCATTTTCAAAAAGCAAAAAAAGGAAGACCCAGACAACTGCAGGCCAGTCAGTCTCACCTCTGTGCCTGGCAAGATCATGGAGCAGATCTTTCTGAAGGCTCTGCTATGGCACATGGAATATGTGGAGGTGATTGGTGACAAGCAACATGACTTCATCATGGGAAAATCCTGCCAGACATATGTGGTGGCTTTTTATGATGGAGTAACAGAATCAATTGACAAGGGAAGAGCAACTGATGTCATTTGTCTGGACTCGTGCAAGGCCTTTGACACTGTCCTGCGTGACATCCTGGTCTCCAAGTTGGAAAGACATGGATTTGATGGATGGATCACTCAGTGAATAAGGAACTGGCCAGAAGATCGCACTCAAAGGGTTGCGGTTAACGGCTTGATGTCTAAGGGGAGACCAGTGACAAGTGGTGTCCCTCAGGGATCAGTACTGGGACCAGCACTATTTAACATCTTTGTTGGCGACATGGACAGTGGCATCGAGGGCACCCTCAGCAAGTTTGCCAACGACACAAAGTCATGTGGTGAGGTCAATATGCCGGAGGGAAGAGATGCCATCCAGCAGGACTTTGACAACCTTGAGAGGTGGGCCCAGGCAAACCTCGTGAAGTTTAACAAGGCCAAGCGTAAGGTCCTGCACCTGGGTCGAGGCAATCCCAAGCACAGATACAGGCTGGGGTATGGGCGTCTTGTTGAGAGAAGTCCTGGGGAGAAGGATTTGGGTGTGTTGGTGGGTAAGATCAACATGACCCAACAGTGTGAGCTTGTGGCCCAGAAAGCCAACTGTATCCCGGGATGCATCAAGAGATATGTGACCAGCAGGTCGAGGGAGGTGATTCTGCCCTTCTACTCTGCCCTTGTGAGACCCCACCTGGAGTACTGCATCCAGCTCTGGAACATCCAACACAAGAAAGACATGGAGCTGTTGGAATGAGTCCAGAGGAGGGCTACCAAAACAGTCAGAGGGCTGTCATAGAGGACAGGCTGAGAGAGTTAGGCTTGTTCAGAATGGAGAAAAGAAGGCTCCGACGAGACCTTATAGCAGCCTTCCAGTACCTGAAAGGGGCCAACAAGAAGGCAGAAGAAGGACTTTTTACAAGGGTCTGTAGTGGAATGATGAGGGGTAATGAGTGGAAGCTGGAAGAGCATAGGTTAGATTGGATATAAGGAAGAAGTTCTTTACCCTGAGGGTGGTGAGGCACTAGAACAGGTTGCCCAGGGAGTCTGTGGATGCTCCACCTCTGGAAGTGTCCAAGGTCAGGCTGGATGGAGCCTTGAGAAACTTGATCTAGTGGGAGGTGTCCCTGCCATGGCAGGAGGGTTGGAACTAGATAATCTTTGAGGTCCCTCCCAACCCAAATCATTCTATGATTCTATAAAATCAGAGATCTGATTAACAATGCAATTTAGGAAAACAAATGTTGAAATCTTATTTTTCTTAGGTCTATAACAGAGGTCAAATAAAAGCCATTGAAAGTGAATTATATATTCAAATCTCAACATCCATATTAAAAAAGGCAATTCATGTTTTTTACTGGAATCAGTATTACTGCCTTTTATACTGTAAAGACTCTCAAAGAATACCCCTGTCACAGTACATTATCATTTGGTTTTAACAAAAAAATTCTGTTTATTACCAAGACATTTCCTACAAGGGGAGAGCCATAAAAATACCTCAGACCAATAACTCCTGCCTAATTATAATTAATTACTGCATTGCAGTAGAGTAGATATGCCAAAGCATCTCAATGCTCCGTTGCATCGGGCATTCAATTCACAGGCATGCACACAGAGCAAGAAACAACCCTTGTCAGGCAGAGATTATGATCTGAACAACACAGAGAGACAGAGGGTCAGAGAGATGAGAGCTTGTAGAGTCACACAGCAAATATGCACTGAAGCAGCAACCTGAATCCCAGAACAGTTCCTCTTCTGTGCTTCCTTATCATATGTGTGAAATAATTTTTAGGGATCCTTTTCTAGGCATGAAATATTTCCATTATAAACAGATCACTAAATGGCAGTCCATTAATACAGACAGATGAATTGGAAAAAAATATAAAACTCAGAATGTCTTTTTTTTACCTACATCTTCTGCTCTATACGATTTACCAGTTTAGAGGATAGGAAATGAGATTGTTAAGAGCAAAGTACTCATTACACTTTTAGATAGTGTCTTGTTAAATAGATGTATTGTACCAATGACTTTCAATGAGGATTGTATGGACAGGTTTCAACAACTCTGTGTATCAGACCCATCACAGGACAGTAAGAAAAAAATTATATTTGATTAAGAGAAACTGAAATGCTGGCTTGATGTAGTTTTAAAGGGAAAAATATTTCATACACACCAAGTTTAAGGTTCTTTTATGAAGGAATTTAGTCAAGGGAATTATCTAAATGTGCTATCAAAAATGTAGCCCATTTCTTATACAGAAAACCAGAAACATGTATCATTTGCCTTAACGTTCCATTGATGTAAAATCCAGGAAGACTATCATTCTCTAGAGGAAAGTAGCCTATTTTATCAGGTGGGAAATAATAAATGTCAACACAAAAAATAACAAGGCAATTATATTTAACACTCTGTTGACACTGATTGGCAGAAATAGTGACAGAGATTCTTATTTTGTAATGGCCTAAGGATTTGTTTTAGAAAGCATCGTTTCAAAAATGCAGAGGTTTTGTCTCATCAATTTATAGCAGTAGAAATAATGAAGTTCTTGTTCCTTGTAATAGAAATACGTTGAATCCATGTTCAATGAGGCGTGGACACTATCTTTCCCCTTGGAGAAAAGCAATTGCAGCAGTGATGTGAAAACTTCTATTTGTTGCTTTCTTGCCACAAAGAGCATTTCCTGGGTGTATTTACAGCAGGGCTTCTGGGTCTAAGATGATCGTTAATAACTCCTCTTTCTGCTTAGTGATTCTTAACTGGTAATGGTAAGAGACAAATTATTTGCTGTAGTAAGAGCCAGAGAAAGGGGCAATACTGAAAAATACCAAAAAGTGGTATTATTTTGGTTGGAAAGAAAAATAAGAGGACTCTAACAGAAGTATTAAGTGAAGATTTTTATTTAAAAATGAGCTGGGACAAGATTATATAAGGAGATGCCCAGAAGTGAAAATGTGTGAACCGTGTGCAGATTCTAACATTATTTGTTATGCTCAAAATCCACAGCCTAATGATTATATCACTTTTTTTTTGTTTTATTTTTAACATTTAAGGATGCTAGACTATATGCCTTGGTTCTGTGACAAAACAGAACACTGTAAACACAATTACTATATCTCAAAAAGCAGATGCATTTTCACTTTATAAATATCTAGATATCTTACAGCAGGGACAGCTGCAGAATGGACAGCAGACACCCACACCTTTAAAGGAATTGCCATACTCTATATAGTTCAAAGGTAACTAAAAAGAACAAAATATGCAGCCCTAACTTCTCAGAGAAATTCTGCATTTTCTTCCGTGGTTTAATATCTGGTTTGTCAGAATACAACTTTTGTTGATATTTTAATAGATTATTCATTATGTACTTTACATTCCTGTCATAGTATCTATTGATTACAAAACATTCTGTCTGTTCTTCCTCCCTTCTGAATGATTTTTTCAACAAAAGTACATAACCAAAAAGATATAAACTTTTGCATAATAGTTTTACAATCAGTTTAGTCACGATATTTATACATATGTATTTCTAATGACATTTTTTCCTTTAAAGGCATTACATATTTTTTCAATAATGAAAATTATTTCTAAAACAAGTTGCAATGAAACTTTTCAAGTTTCCTAATTTCAGCCTGCTATTTTTAAAATTGCATATTCTGTATATATGTATTTTTTCAAAAATGAGGTGTGAGCCATCTGCTAGACTGGGAATATGGTAAAAGATCAGAATTCTCCTTCTCTTTATTTCCCTTTTTAGAAGAAATGTAAGCAAGCAACTGCTGCAGCATTTTTCAGCTGAGACCCTAAAACTGATGAGTTTGAAAACCCTAGAGATCTACTTATCTATCAGCAAAAAGAATATCAAAATACAAGCTTTGGAGCTGTCATGAGGTTCAAAGCCTTTTGAAGCCTTTTATTGAGAGATATAAAGAATTATTATTCACTGACCAATTTGCAAACATATGCTATAGTTTTAAACTATTTTATTTTAAATGATGGGAGCAGATAAGCATATGTCTGCTAAAATGAGCCTCCTTTTTCTTTGTCAGACAGCTCTGTACTATATCACAAAACAAAACTATGATACTATGTCACTGCATTTGACAAGTGGGAACACCATGTTTTCCAAAGTTCACTTTTCTTCTACTTTCTAAACTGATATGAAAAATACTTATTTCACTTAAAAACTGAAAGAAGACATCACAAAATACACAATAAAGTCAGTATGGGCTTAAGTTGTTACTAATCTAGAGTATTTGCTGAAAAGAAGCCTTCTTCTTATCTTTAGATCTATGTGTACAGAAGTATTTTCTCATTGTATCAGATTATTTTATTACTTTACCCTTCTATTTACTGAAGATTAAGAAAACATTTCTGTTTTCTGTACATGATACAGACACCCTAGGTAAAGCAAGTCATCCTCTCAAAAGTACTGAAAAACTGTAAAATAAAAATTGCTTCTGTAATCAGGGAAATTTTGTGCTTATAGCACAAAACAAGATACAGAATCTGCCTTGGGGAATTTACAGAACTTATCCTAGAGGTAAGGTAGACAAAGAAGATTAGTCTCCAGAGACCTGGAGAACATAAGGCCAGGCAGCAGGCTAGTGGCAGAGATATTTCTTGTATTCTTGTTCCATTTCAATGGAAACCTTGTTTTCCTATAGTATTTCACGGGACTGTCATCCTGTAGACCTCCTGCACTGTTCCTGCCTGCTGCTGCAGAGCATCCTTAGCTGCTGCTGTCTCCTCCTCATCTCCCAGCACCTACCCAACCACACCAATGCATCATCCAGAAGAATTTATTTGGTTTGGCTCCCCTCAATAATATGCTTCATTGTTCAAGTTTATTTGCTTCATCAGAAGAGAATTAGCAAAATAACATTTTTTTAGGCTTACTTACTTGTCTACATGCTGTTGGTCAATTTTTTTTATTGACTACATTGGAAAACAGGAGAATGCTGTTTTACTGACGCTAACCTCACAACTGTTTTTACTAACTCCTCCTGGAAGACACAGATAAACCACCTATCTAACTTGGAAATATTTTTAGTGTGTTTTGAACTGTTCATTTTTAATATTCCACGATTCTGTGTGGATGGCCCCTCCCTGGAAGTGTTCAAGGCCAGGTTGGATGGGGCTTTGAGGAACTTGGATTAGTGGGAGGTGTCCCTGCCCATGTCAGGGGAGTTGGAACTAGATGATGTGTAAGGTCCCTTCCAATCCAAACCATTCTGTGATTCCATGATTTCATAAAAGTAGTTTTATTTTATGAAGCAGAATGTAATGAGTCCTAGTATTTTTCTTCCCACACCTCAGGCTATTAGTTATTATAAACGAGCACTTTTTAAGCATATTTCTTTTGATAGTCTATGTTAATATTTGTATTATTTCAGAAATAAATTACATAGTGGTTGAAAATCATGGTTCTTCCACTGTCTCTCCTTTTCCTCTTCCTTTTGATTTATGATACCAAACTGCTTTTTATTTCTGAAAGCCCTATATCTCAGAGGCCATAAAAGCAGGTGATGTTTCCTGCAAATCATTTTACCAGTTATATCTTAGCTCACCTTTCCAACACTTTCATGCTCAGGAGAAATATAACAAATATATGCAATTCACTACTTTTTGTCATATTTTGAATATCAATTTTATTCTTTGAAAGATGCATTGAAGAAATAGTTGATAATCACTTTGTCTGCAGAGAAGTTAAGCTCTTGGATTCACAGAAAATTATGTGAAAACTTGTTAACTCATAATGGCTTTGAGTTTCCTTCAACATTATTTGGAATTACTGGTTTTAATAATTATTGTAATAGTTACTTTTAATCTAGGGAAGAACTTTCTGGAGAAGATTTCCTAAGTGACCAGGACTTGGTGATTCCCTTGTGACATGAATTTAGAGATGTAAAACACAGAGTGTATTTGAATGATACACAAGCAGAGAATCATAGAATCATAGAACCATAGAATGGCCTAGGCTGGAAGGGACCTTAAAGATCCAACCTCCCTGTCGTGGGCAGGGATGCCTCTCAACTAGATCAGGCAACAAACAATGGGTATAAATTATTGTTTTCTGTCCCAGGTGATCCTGCAGAGGCTCCAAATATTCATAAGACGAGTCTGACCAGGAAGGAGGAGCTGCACAATTTCCTACTGATAGTCCTTGCATTTCAAAGTTTCTGTGGCAGGAACAGTTATACCCAACTTCCTTCAAAGATTTTAAACCAACAGGATTCACATCTTCATGGCCAGGTCAGTATTGTATGACAAAGGCCTGTTGTAGATAACTTAATAGAAGTTTTTCATCTCTGATCTTGAAGCCAGATTTACAGTGCCTTCTAAGTTGCTTCAAAACAATCTCACACAAGCCAAACGTTTGTTTAGCTTTTTAAATAGAGTAAATATTTTCAAAATCCTTTCTTCTGTAAGTGTTTCTGACTTAAGGGTCTTATCAGAGAGGTATTCAACAAATATAAATCTTCCTCAGTTATGGTATTTTAACTTTCCATAATAGCTGACTTCAATTTGTTCTGCTATAGTTTAGGGCTCATTAACATTTCCATTACAAACCTTGATTACCCCAGCTAAGAATATCAACTGTTATTAGCTGTATATCTGAAAGTAAAGAAGTTTTTCAGCCTTGAATACATTTTAATGTATTATTAGGAAATTTTGAATTGTTGGTTGGTGAGAAAAAATATTTTATCCAAGAACAAGATGTATTGATTCAGATTCAGTGAAACGTCTAAACTTCTGTTAACAGTACAACAGCATTCTTTTTAATAGTTTCTAACTAAACAAACATGGACTGTGTGAATAAATATGACTGAATACTATAAAGAAAATATTCGGTGGCTCTTAAAATTTATAAAAATACAGGAAAGGCCAGACTAAATTTTCATGTGAGACAGGATCCTGACTCTGACAAGGGACAAGAGAAGACGTTATGTGAAGATCTATACTCTCCATTTCAACACTGATGGAAACCATTGCAAACATTCAGGATCAGAGTTAATTAAGCAATTTCCCTGTAAAAAGGCATACTTTTTAATTCCTTATAAATCTTAACTCATGACTTGGTTAATGTTGTTGTTTGACCCTGGCCGGTGGCCAGGTGCCCACACAACCACTCTATCACTCACCCTTCTCTGCTAGGCAGGGGGAGAAAACATATTGAAGGGCCCATGGTTTGAGATAAGGACAGGGAGATCACCCACATCTACCATCCCAGGCAAAACAGATTCGATTTTGGGGAAATCAGTTAAATTTATTAAAGAACAAATCAGAGAAGAATAGTGAGAGATAAAAACAGATCTTAAAAAAAAAATAAAAATAACACTTTTTCCCCACCCCTCCCTTCCTCCTGGGTTTAACATCAATCTCAGTTTATCCACCTCCTCCCTCAGAACGGTGCAGAGGGACAGGGAATGGGGGTTACAGCCAGTTCATCTGATGTTGGTTCCACCACTGCTTCTTCCTCTGGGGGAGGACTCCTCATTCTTCTCCTGGGCCATTGTGGGGTCCCTCTCAAGGGAGACAATCAACATACCTTTCTCCATGTGAGTTCTCTCATGAGGGGCAACCCACCCCTCATGAGTCTGAGGCGCAGTCCTTCAGGGCAAACTGCTCCAGCGTGAGACCCCTGCAGCATCACAAAAGTCCCACCAGCCAACCTGCTCTGGCGTGGACTTCTCTCTTTCTATGGGCTACAGGTTCTGGCAGTGACCTGCTCCTCCAGGGGCTTCCCACAGGCCACAGCCTCCTTCAGGCATCCACCCGCTCCGGCGTGAGGTCCTCCACAGACTACAGGTGGACATCTACACCCTGTCACACCCATGGGCTGCAGGGGGACAACCCGCTTCACCATGGTCTTCACCACAGCCCGGGGGACTCTCTGCTCCAGTGCCTGGAGCACATCCTCCCCCCTCCCTTTCTTCATTGACCTTCGTGTCTTCACAGATTCTCACTCCTCTGTCTCTCTGCCAGCTGTTGTGGCACAGTTCTTTTTTCCCCATTTCTTAAATACGTTTTCACAGAGGCGTTCCTCTATTATCATTTTACTGATAGGCTCAGCCTTGGCAAGTGATAGGTCCATCTTTGGAGCTGACTGGCATTGGTTCTATCAGACTTAGGGTAAACTTCTAACAGCTTCTTGCAGAAGCCACCCCTACAGCCCCTGGCCACTGAAAACCGGCCCGGCAAACCCAAAACATGGGTTTAAGAATAGGAAATCATTCTTGACCAATCTGACAGCTTTCCATGATGAGGTGAATAGATTGATGGATGAGGGGAGAGCAGTGCATGCTCTTTACCTTGAGTTTGATAAAGTCTTTGACACTGCCTTCAGTCATCTGGCACTGGCTGCCTTAAAAATCAGCAGCAGTAAACTGAGAAAGTAGGAGTTACATAAGTGGACAGTGAGGTGAATTGAAAACTGTATGAACAACCAGGTCCAGAGGGCTGCAATCAGTGGTACAAAGTACAGTCGGAGGCAAGTCACTAGTGGTGTACCCAAGGGGTTGATACTGGATCCAATATTGTTTATTATATTTACTAATGACCTGTGCTATTGGACACAAACACACTCTCCAAGTTTGCAGGTGATGGAAAACTAGGAGAACCAGATGGTTGTGCTGCCTTTTAAAGGGACTAGGACAGACTGGAGAACTGGGAAGAGAGGAGTCTCATGAAGATCAACAAAGACAAATGAAAAGTCCTGCACCCAGGCACCTATATATGCTAGAGGCTGACCACTTGGAAAGCAGCTCTGCAGAAGACTTTGATATCCTTGTAGTCAGCTGGTCATACAGCAACAATACATCCTTGCAGCAAAAAGGTCAATAGCCTTCTAGGCTGCATTAGGCAGCACTGCCAGCAGGTGAAGGGAGATGATCCTGGCCCTCTACTCAGCACTGCTAAGGTTGTATATGGAGTGTTGCAGCACAAGAACTACATGCACTTACTAGAGCAAATCCAGCACAATGCCACAAAGTTGATGAAGGGACTGGAGCACCTCTCCTATAAGGAAAGGCTGAGACCATTCAGCCTTGTTCCGAGAAGGAGGATCTTATCAGTGTGTATAAATACTTGATGGAAAGGAATAAAGAAGATGAAACCAGACTCTACTCAGTGGTGCGTACTGGCAAAACAAGAAGTAATGGTCACAAATGAACAATATTTGTGAAACCACGTGTTCATAGAATCATAGAATGGCCTAAGCTGGAAGGGACCTTAGAGATCATTTTAATCCAGCCTCCCTGCCACCAGGGACGCCATCTGTCAACTAGATCAGGCAACACATGGGGACTGAACGGGAATGGAACTCGCGACCTTAGCGTTGTTAGCGCTGCGCTCAACTGACTGAGATAACTGGCCCCCTGTTGTTTCATCTGAACACCAGAAAATGTTTTTTTACTCTAAGAATGGTCAAACACTGGAACAGGTACTAAGAGATGGCTCTTGTAGCGGACTGATTCATGGATTTTGCCTTAAACATTTCTTGTCATTTTTACAACCCCCCAGCATGGTCAGAAAACAAGGCCACTTTCTGGCCCTCTGTGGCAAACTGATGGAATGTTGTAGAGGGGCGATCTGATAAGGCTATAAATGCCTCAAACAGCCCTGGCGCTGAATATGTATAGGGATTAGGAAATATTGCAGAAGCAGGATGGCCTTATCTCTAGCATAACTTTCAAAGAGACAGGGCATTCCCACATGTTAATAATGGGGCATTCACACATGTTAATGTGAATTACTAGAAACAAGAATTACTGGAAACAATGAAGTGCCTTGATCCTCTACTTGATATTCTGCAAGCCCTCATGTAGAAAATCGTGTATAAATTGAGGCAAGGTAAAGCAAAGATTACAACAAGAAGAAAAAGAGGAAAAGAAGAAAGAAGACAATGATGGGTGCATCCTGAACTCTGCTTTGGCTGGACCAATGCAGGAACCCGGACTGGTGATCTCTCTCTATCTATCTCTCTCCCCTCCCCCCCTCCTTTCCTTTTCCTCGCTGAGTAATGCAAAGTCTATCATACTGTTTATTTAGTTTTATGCCTATATTTCTTTTTGTGATGGTTAAGTGTAATATTGTCTGTCTTAATATTGTGTTTAGATGTCCTTTATTATTCCTTGTTATTATCATTAAGTTATTGTAGTTCATTGCTTATTTAGCCTTCTTCCTGGATTTTTGTTTTATTGTCTACCCTATCGTGCTTTTAAATTAGAATCAATTGTCCAAAATATACATTGTGATAAATTAATAAAAGTTTGTGTATGGGCCTTGAGACTTGTCTCACCGTTGTGCGTGCCATTGGTGTATTACAAATCTAAAAGTCACTTGTCCCCCTCTCCTTGGTGGGACGTGACAGCTCTTCTTCAATACACCTGTAACTGCCGATATGTTTGGGAAGTGGCTGAAAGTAAAGTTGATTAAGGTGCATCAACAACCAGTATCATCATGGCCAGGAGAAGAGTTTGTCAGAATATGGGAGACCTAAATCAAGTTTATGTAACAAAAAATTGATCCTCAGCTCCTCCAATATTACATGAAAGATCCCATTGTCAAATACATGCCTTTATGTATGGTAAGCTTGCCTACAGGTTTTTTCCAGATAAGAATAGAAATATCTATTTTGAGGATCTCTGTAATCTGAAGGCTAGATCTCCAAGGAGATTTTGTCGGTGCCTCACAAGAAAGATTGTGTGGTCAATGAAAAGGAGCTGTCCAGAGTAGTTAAATGCCTGGGTCTTTAAAAAGGAACCACTTCACAATGTTCATAATATGAATGATATCTAAGTATTTAGGTACCTAACAAGATAGATACACAGTTAGAATCTCAGTCCATATTCAGTGGTGGATTATGACCTACAAAGATTTAGAGGTCACAATTTTCAGAAGTGTATGAATTTGCCAAAATTAGTTTTATGCTTTTATTATTTTAATATAAAGCAATTTCAGCTATTTAGGGAGGTCTGGACCAGCAATTTTAATCAGGCAGCTGGCCTTTGGAGTGATTGTGGGTATTAGTCCTTGGAGTGCATTAAAGCTGCAATTTAGACGGAGATTTGCTTCCGTTTTTTTTAAGTTTTGTGTCTCAGCATGCCACCTCTTTAATATTGTAATGCTTAAAATTTAAAACTCCCAACACAATTATTTGCCAGTGTTTCCAAGTCAGCAAATTAGCAGCACAGCACATGTTATACAGGGAATAGCTGAGCAACACAATCAAAGCCTCTCAGCATCCTCCTTTTTTAGATTTATTCTGGCTTATTCTGCTGGGTGTGAACCAAATGACACATCACAAACCTCAGAGACTCTTTTACAGCTTCTGCTCAGAATGAAGAATTCCATCTGTTCTATTAAGGATCATTAATAACCAGGAAAGTATTCCAAACAGTTTTTGTAAAACTTAAAAGCCAAAATTATTACATTATTATAATTAGTTGTTCTTTTCTTATTCAGCCAGAATAGCTTTAATCAGCGACTGACTGAGGAAAACTCCACAGGACCCAGAGGTAGAGGCGCTCATTAAATTATGGAAGGAGGATTCTGCACATTCAACTGATGGTATATGCTGCTATGGCAATGAATTGTCTTTGGCATCAGAGTATAAATTGTTACATGTTGCATTTTGAAGGAAGGTGTTTATCTTATGAGGAGAAAAGCAAAAAGCAGAGGACTATAAGTTATGTCTGAAGAACTAGCAAATATATCGACAGAGCATTCGGAATCACACATTATGATAATAATTCACATCTGCAGGACCTGAATGTAAAAAGATTCCATTTACCTGTTCTAAATAATGTCTCCGCTTCCCCTACTATCCCAAGCTAAATTCTCTAATGAGCTCCATAATACTTCAAATTGCACACATTCAGCTTTTCACATATAAGTTGTATGCACTTTTCCAAGCACATTTGAAGTTAATATATTCCAGGTGGTGTAATTTTATTACCTAAATATGGTATTGTCAACACTTCATCATCTCAAATCTGGTAATCTTTAAAATTCCTCTACAGTATTCATGTTTCCTCTCAGTGAGAAACTATGGAATCACTCCTATAGAACACCATACATTAAACAACTCAGTATCATTGAGTCATTGCATGTTCAAGATCCTCCTTTACAAGACCAGTAGCCATTTAAATCTCTGAAGATGTAACACTGAGTCAGAAGGAAAGAAGGATAAAGGGTATTATTCTTTTTAAACACACTAAGTATTTTATGTTAAGCAACACTTTCAGATTCAGCCCTGTTCATAGTGAAATTAAAGCCAAGTTTACATAAGCTATGACTGTAAACAGTGGCAAGACAGGGAGACTCTAAATTACAACATATTTAAACCTGTGTGGCAGACAGCTAAAAATTAATGAGAAGCATCATGACGGAAGCTCTTCATACCATATTTAGAGTCAAGGTAGTCAAAGTATTCAAGGAGAGGTAGAAAAAAAATGACTGAACTTCTAGTTCATAATCACCACATAAAATAAAATGACTTATCTTCATCTAGTCCAGCTTTGGCTGGACTTGATGCTCTAAAGAGGTCCTTTCAAAATCCTACCGTTCTGTGATTCATGGTGTGAACTGTAAACTTACATTTTGACCATTTTATCTACTAAGTGGACTGAGTCCATTCCCTCAAAGAAATTCACTCTGCTTAAGCAGATAGGGAATTCTTGTAAGGAATCAAAACAGCCAAGAGATTGGGAGACAAGCTTGACTGCTTTCCATATCTAGTTCCTGAGAGAAGGGATAACACCTTGACTGGTTGAATTATTCAGAAGTGATTGTTCTATTTGTTATCAACTTACTTCCTTTCCCTTGGTTAGCAAATCACATGCAAACCACTTAAACCAGACTTGATTGTCTTTGATTGTATCCATTATTCATACGTGTTCACTAAAAAGTTTAGTTGAATATTTTTCAGAGATGTCTTCTGGTCTTTGGTTATTTGCTATTAGTCACATGTAGCATGCATTCAGTCACGTGTGAACATTCCTGTTCTACAAGTGGATAACTATTCTGTTATTCTGTTACATAAATCATACAATGCATTCCTAGAATGTCACATTGATGACAGTTATTTGTACTAAAATGGTTTGAATTTCAGATTCTTTATCTTCCATAGCTCTCCTCCAGAGACTTGACTAATGATTAATGAAAAACTAACACTGATAGTCTTAGAAAGTAAAAAAGTACATTCACTGAAAAATTGAGTAAATTGTGTTATGTGTTAAAATCTCTATAGAACTTTAAAATCTTCCTTTTACAGCTTTTCAGGTTTGTGGCCCAGGTCAGTTTTAACTTTGCATTATGCTTAAAAACATTATCAATCTCCTATAAAGGATCAATAACATTTGACAGACTTATGTGTGTCTCTAGCACATAAATTTATGTAAGTAAATTAATCGTAATAATGAACATCTCATAAAAGATTGTTGCATATTATTGCCTGGAGGTTTTTGTTCACTCTTAGTCAAGGTTCAGAAATTTTTCAAAGATATCCTGGACGAGCTAGAATAAGTGAGCCCATGTGAACCTCGTGAGATTCAACAAGGCCAAGTGCAAGGTAATACCCCGAGGTTGGGGCAATCCTCGTTATCAGTACAGGCTGGGAGATGATGTGCTAGAGAGCAGCCCTGCAGAAAAGGATTTGGAGGTATTGGTGGATGAAATGCTGGACATAAGCCAACAATGCAGTCGCAGCCCAGAAGGCAAATCGCCTCCTGGGCTGCATCAAAAGAAGCATGGCCAGCAGGTTCAGAGAGGTGATTCTGCCCCTGTGCTCCACTCAGGTGAGATCCCACCTGCACTACTGCATCCAGCTGTGGAGCCCTTAACACAAGGACATGGACCTGTTGAAGAGAATCCAGAGGAGGACCGCAAAAATGACCAAAGGACTGGAGCACCTCTCCTACGAAGACAGGCTAAGAGAGTTGGGATTGTTGTTGGGATTGTTCAGCTGGAAAGCTGAGGAGGGACTGTTTACAAGGTTGTGTGGTGATAGGATGAGGGGCAACGGTTTTAAACTGGAGCAGGGTAGATTTAGATTAGATGTTAGGAAGAAGTTTTTTACTATGAGAGTGGTGAGACACCGGAATAGGTTCCCCAGAAAGGTGGTGGAGGCTCCATCCCTGGAGGTATTCAGAGTCAAATTTGATAGGGCTCTGAGCAACCTGATCTAGTTAAAGATGTCCCTTCTCACTGCAGGGGGTTTAGACTAGGTGATCTTTAAAGATCCCTTCAGCCCAAAGCATTCTATGATTCTATGGTTCTATGATTTTATGATTCTACAGTTAAAAATAATTCAGCCAGCTGTTAAACCAGACTGGAATTAGGACTGGTGAAAAAATATTAACAATCATCTAATAATATTTATGAATAAACTAACTAATTTATCTCCAAAATACAGTATAACCAAGCGACCATATTACTGGCACAATCCTTGTAATCAACATGTTTTTTAAGCTCAAAGGAAGCCATTCATTATCAATTTATCACATCATTAATGAACATATATCTGGTTAAAAGGAGACAAAAAATGAAAAAATTAAGAAGTAGGATATAACTTGTACATATTATTTGAAACATTGCTAAGTATAAACAATAAATGATCAAAAGAAAGGTAGAGAAACTTCGAATTATCTGGTCTGTTCTTCGTTCCAGTAAATACATGTTCAACACAAACATATTCATAAAAAGCAGGTCTGATTCCTCAAAAACTTACAAAAAAAGGCAAATGTTGGTTTATTGTTTCAATTAATTCTACTCCTGTTGAAAATAAGATTGATATTCCAGCTGCTTTAAATAGAATTGCTTGAAAAGTAGTGACTTAATTTTGTAAGAGCATTTGATGATAATTTGAATGAAAATGCTAGGATTCTTAAAAAACAGTATATTCCTGTAACTCTTTAACACCATGCTTAAAATTGAAAAGCATCACCCAAGTTGTACAGATGTATTCAAGACAATACAGTAATTGTTAGTGTAAGGTTGTCCTTTGAAGGATTCCAATGATTGTTATACAAGAAAGTGCAAATGCACTTTTTACTGCGGTATTTCACCAATAAATGAATGTTGTTCTTATACTATATTCACCGAATACACACATAGACACATTTTATGCATTATTTTTATGTATTTTCTCACTCTCCCTAGAGATGATTCAAAGGACAGATGAATCTGTAGACTTTCATGAAGTTGCCCTGTAATATATGGCAAGTTTCTCAGTCAGTGTTTTTAAGCAGTAACTCTCTGCTAAAAGTCTCATTCTTCTGCTAGGACCGGAAAGACTATTAGCAATCTCCTGGCAATGTCCTTTATGTTGTTTCCACTCAGGTGCTATGGCTCCAGAACAGCCCAGGGCCAGGGCACAGTTTCAAGTTATGGTAAGCTGGTGTCCAAACTTTGGGGGAAAAAAGGCATTTAACTGTATTCTATAAAACCTCATGATCAGCAAATCATGCAAGACCTCTTTTAGTTACTAGTCTAGACTGATACAGCACAGCTGGTGTCCATGCTGTAGGTCCAGCACCTGATCCAGCCCAGGTGACGCCTCTCTGGAGACCTGGCATCACAGCCAGCAGGTCAGGAGTTGGGTCAGAGCTGTACCATCTGATTCTCCGGTTTTGCAGCCATGCTATCATGGATCTATGATGGAGCGATAAACAGATGTGTGCCATCACCAGATGCAGTTTCCACTGTAGGGCCAAGGTGTTTTTTGGGGTACATCATCTTCATGCACTCAGCCATAAAGTCAGGGTAATTCTGTCAGAAGCCCACCTGCCTTTTAGCTGAAGCCTGTGAGACCCCAAAGGCTCAAACATATTTGACATTTCTAGGACAAAACCTATCTTTTCCTGGAAGATTTTCAGTCAGCTTTATTCGGGACAATTGTGTTATAGGGATAATTTTCTAATTTTCTGCTTATGGGGTATCAGGTAAAGAGAATGCTGAAGGTATCACAATTTGCGTGGGATACCTTCTGCTCTTTCACTGCTGCTTTCTATCCCTTCGTGTCATAACATGCTTCTCCACTCCCAAAGCAATAGCCCTGTCACTTTGCACAGGATAACAAATGTCAAAAAAATAAATCCAAAACAAGACAAGATAACTCAAAACCGATTTTGTTTCAGTTTCCATTACAAATAGTGTCTTTAACAGCCCCTTAAAATCAAGTATAGTTTGTGGTACAATGTATTAAAAATATGAGTGATTTCTATTTTTCAAACAAACAAACCATATTCAAAGATCTACTGGTCCATATAATTAGTTCTATGGCCTTTGTTATATGATATAGAAAACAGTACCCTATAATACTGAGATTGATGATACTGAGATAGATTATTTGTGATGCTGGGCAGCCACAGCCTACATTAACTTGATATATAATTGATAATGCTCACTGCTTCAGAAAGCCAGATGCAAAGTGAATAAGCCTGTGGGGCTATGTCAGCTTTTGATTTTCAGTCGTGTTG
Source organism: Apaloderma vittatum (assembly GCF_000703405.1). NCBI lineage: Eukaryota > Metazoa > Chordata > Aves > Trogoniformes > Trogonidae > Apaloderma > Apaloderma vittatum. The sequence continues at coordinate 23,294 of NW_009733413.1, forward strand.
AGGAGTGTACACAGATCAATTCTTCATGAATTAATTAACTGAAATATTTACTGTGGAAAAGCTTAATTATACTTTTAAAAAATCATTTTGTCACACTAAATTGCAAAGTAAATTAACAGCAGACACTGAATAGTATAAAGCATAAAACAATTCTAAGAAATAATATTTGATTAAAATTATTAAAACCTCACACACTGATCCAATTGAATGCCTGTTAGACATTCAGAATATTAAGGAAGAAAAAAGGCTACAAGAAAATAGTTCAGCACACATTTCAAACTTTATGAAGTCCTGATCTATAAAAAAATAGTCATTCAAATAAGAATTCTTTTCAAGTCGAAATAGGAAAACATCCAGATGGAATAAACAAACTACTTTGAATCAAATCATCACCATTTGACCACATAATCAGGTTTTGCATGTCTGTAAGGTGAAGACTGCACAACCTCTCTGAGAAACTGGTGCCAGTGTTTGACCTACACACACACACACAAGTCTTCTTGTGTTCTAATAGAATTTCATATTTCCATTTGCAGCCATTGCCTCTTCTCCTGCCACCAGTCATATTGAGAAGAGTCTTGTTTCTCCTTCAACTCCCTCCCATCGGGTACTTACACAGACTGATCTTCTCTTCAGAGGGAAGAAATTCCAGCTCTCAGCCTCTCCTCACATGACAGTTGCTCCAGTTCCTTCATCATCTTTGTGTCTCTATGCTGGACATACTTCAATAAGTCCATGTGTTTCTCATACTGTAGAGTCTGGAACTGGACACAGCACTCCAGATACGAGGGTGGTAGCTGTCTGTCCAAGTACAATTTCAGATTTTTAACACAGCATTGGGAACTTGGTCACCATCATAGTGGCATATCACCATGTTCCGTCCAGGTTGCATGTGCATCAATTTCTACTAGTACAGCTGAAATTACTTTTCACCACAAAACACACATTTTGATGAATTAATTTATGTTAATTCACTAATAATGTCAATGTGCTATAACATGGTTCATATAGAATGAACCCTCTTAAAATAAGACACTATTATACAACAGTGCTTTGTGTCCATAATATATTACATACCCACTGATTTCATTGACATCTTCATCAGTTTCACTAATTAGCTTGTTTCTGTATATATATTGATTCTTTTCATTGACCTTAGCAGAATTCTACAAACTCATTGAGCGTCAGTATATTCAATAGCTCAGTAATTTATTTGACCTGTAAGGCATTACTCCCTGACATTATTACCCATTTTATATACTCCACATAACAAATTCTCTTTATAACAAACACTAATCAAATGGGAGAGGCATTCTGGCAGTCTATTCCAAATATTAAAGAGTTATGTCAACAAGATTAACTTTTATAATTCTTGCTTGCATGGTATTTAGACATTGTATAGATTAATGGACCTCACTCCTGAAGCTGTAGTGAAGTTTCTTCACAGTGAACTTTATTTCCTTTTGGCTTTAACTAATTGGAGACAACTGCTCTGCGTAACTGCTCAAGGCATTAGCTGTGAAAATTCCCGGAGTCAGACAAGGGGACAGTCTTTGCTTATCAAGGCCTTGTGTGATTTAGCTCAATGATGCAATTGTAGATACGAACTACACCCACAATTTTAAGAAAAAAAAATTACAAAATTGAAATGTACTGTCAGTAAAAGAAAACGCAAAACTAAAGCATAGCAGTGCTTCCCCAGTTTTACTGCCACACTTCATTGCTAGATCATCTATCACTGAGGACATGTCATTTTTAAAGGTACCTGAATGAAAATAGCTTTAAAGACAAAGTACTTTATTAAAAAAACAGATATTCCTTTCTTCAATACTAAGGGTTAAACAAAGTAGGAGAAAGCACATTTTTTTCCAATGCAAACATGTTCTATTATCCTGTCCAATATAATATTAGTTCCTTATGTGTTCCATCAAAGTTATCCATTTATAATAATAGACAAAAATAATATAGATCTATTTATTAACACAGCAAAGCAGAAATAGGAAAGATAACTTCCTTTCATTTGCCACAGCCTAGAAAAATACACATAAATGTTTGTCACAGTTATCTTAAAGAATGATTTTGTTTAGACTATTGCGACCCGATAGCTGGGTTATATTTTCATAGATTCATTAATTACCTGTAATTGCTATAAACTGAATCTTCATGTAATTTCCCATGTAGGTCAAGATGTGTTTATTATCATCAGTATTAGAAAAAATGTCTTATGTTTTTTAGCACTGCCTTGGTTTATTATTCTACTGTTGAGAGAGGTCCTCCTGCCCCTCTGCCCTGGTGAGGCCACATCTGGAATATTGTGTCCAGTTCTGGGCCCTTCAGCTCAAGAGAGACAGGGAACTGCTTGAGAGAGTCCAGTACAGAGCCACAGAGATGATGAAGGGAGTGAAACATCTGCCTTATAAGGAAAGGCTGAAGGAGCTGGGTCTCTTTAGCTTGGAGAGCAGGAGGCTGAGGGGTGACCTCATTAATGTTTATAAATATGTCAAGGGGGAGTGTCAGGAGGACGGAGCCAGGCTCTTTTCAGTGACGTCCAATGACAGGACCAGGGCCAATGGGTACAAGCTGGAACACAGGAGGTTCCATAGAATCATAGAATCATAGAACAATTCAGGTTGGAAAAGACCCCTGGAATCATCAAGTCCAACCATTGACCCTACGCTACAAGTTCACCCCTAAACCATATCACCCAACATCACATCTACGCTACACTTGAACACATCCAGGGATGGCAACTCAATCACCTCCCTAGGCAGTCTATTCCAGTGTCTGACCACTCTTTCTGTGAAGAATTTCTTCCTACTGTCCAGCCTAAACTTGCCCTGTTGCAACTTGAAACCATTCCCCCTGGTTCCATCCCTGATTACCTGTGAGAAATGGTTATGGACAAGCTTCATAAGCTGAATCCTCATAAATCTATGTAGCCTGATGGATTACACCCTAGAGTGCTGAGGGAGCTGGCGGATGTGGTTGCCAAGCTACTATTCATCATCTTTCAGCAGTCCTGGTTAACCAGGAACGTCCCAGTGGACTGGAGGCTGGCAAATGTAGTGCCCATCTTCAAGAAGGGTAGGAAGGAGGATCCTGGTAGCTACAGACCTGTCAGTCTTACCTCAGTGCCGGGAAAGATGATGGAACAAATAATCTCAAGCTGGAACACAGGAGGTGCCACAAAAACATTAGGAAAACCTTTTTCACTGTGAGGGTGACAAAGTACTGGCACAGGTTGACCAGGCAGGTTGTGGAGTCTCCTTCTCTGGAGACATTCAAACCCCACCTGGACATGTGTGGTAGGTGCATCCCCCTAGTCTGGGATGTCTCCCCTCACAGTGGTTGCCGGGCAGAGTTCAGAGAAACTGCTGGAAGTTTCTGCCTAGTTTGGGTCTAGCCCACCAGCCTAGGGGTACACCCAGGAAGTTGGGAGGCCGAAATGGCTTTGATTGACCACAGCTCAGATTCCACTGATCTTTAAAACGGGGTCCTGCTGGGGGCACGTTGGAGCCGTCCCTTTGGGGCAGCAGGTTCTGCAGTCGAGGGACA
>NW_009733413.1:27150-27431 GCF_000703405.1 Apaloderma vittatum
CCTCCCAACCCCTAACATTCCGTGATTCTATAATTCTAAGTGATTCTGTGATAACTGCTGTCCCTCAGGCATCCAGCATCCTTAAACCAAACCTCTCTGTGTCTGCAGGCTGTTCTTCTTGTGCCATCCAGCAAACTCTCAGGCCGGAGCAAATGTAAGGAGCTGAAGGAGCCTGGAACGGTCCTCTGAGGGTGATGGTCACCTCTGAGGGGTGGAGATTATGGCCGCCAGGGTGCCAGAGAGACACTCGTCACGGCGGAGGATGCGGTGGGATGCTAAGT
>NW_009733413.1:27457-29980 GCF_000703405.1 Apaloderma vittatum
CAGGAACCGGGCCCGTCCGAACCACACTCGGCAGATGATGGGAAACGGGACTCCTGATCCTGTAAGAGACCAAGGTGCTTTGCTGCCCGAGTCTCACAGACGCAGTCCCGTACCTGGGAGGAGCAGACAAGAAACCCTCAGACCGGGAATGTGGCAGCCAGCATGGTGACCAGGCACGCTCACAGCCCCGGGCGGGTTCTGATTGCCCTGGCGGGAGCAGCTCAGACAAGAGGCGGGAGGCCTGCACGGCCCAAGAGCCCTCCGCCAGCAGCGCTGCGTGGGGCAGCCCCGGGGATATGGCTGCACGGTCGCCTGGCTTGAGGGGCCGTGGCCCCGTGTCACAAACACGGAGTGATGCGGCGCTTGTGACATCACCGGGGCTATATATCCTGACCAGCCGCCAGTGGGAGTCAGTTGGGCTGAGCTGGTCTTCGGGATCAGTCAGCTCCTTCTTGTGCTCCTCGCATGGCTACTTTGCCAAGCGTTTGCAGTTTGGTGCTCGCTTCTCCTGAACTTCCACGCTCTCTCAGAGGTAATAATGGTTTGGCTTTGGGGACAGGCCAGATACGGGTTGTGCTGCTTGTGTTTTAGGGGTTTTTTCATCATTTTGTTGAGCTACAATTATTTCTTTGCAACCAGGTGAAGGGATTTGCGCTGACCTTCTCTTTCTGGAGCGCGTCCGGACACCCTTTGTCATCCCGAGGTTTCATCTCCGTTCCCGAGAGGAGCGATGGACGCAGTGGGGACTGACTTCCGTAAGCACCACAGGCTTGGACTTTGTGAGGCCCCCGCAAAGGCAACGGATGTGGCTGGTGCTCCAGCCCTGAGTGCTGATGTGCTGGCAGCCCAGAGGGAATTGTGGGGCGTTTCCCGATAGCAGCCAGGCTTACCCAGGTGTCTTCGATTAGGCACACAACTTAAAAATCACTTAAAAATGTGTTGTGCGAGCACAGGAGAGCTGGGTGGGGGGTGGGATGTGGAACGGACAGCGTCCTTCTGGGGCGGCCGTGGCAGTGGTCTCCCTGTAGGTGCCGGCTTTAAGCCAAGCTTTAAGCAAGCACGCGTTATGCTTTTTGCACTCTTGACGTGCTCTCGTCCCCGCTCCCTCGATCCCCGTCTGGCTCCTCTGAGGCGGATGAGTTGTGTCGTTTTCCTTACGGCTGACCCTGCAGTTACTGGGCAGACCTGCAGGGGCCCGGCTGTGGGAGGCGAGTCCTGAAGGCCGGGGGCGGGTGAGTAGTGCCTGGGCAAAGGGGGAGAGCGAGGCTCAGGTGGCTCCTGAGGGGGCCTGACTCCGTCCTCTCGGGGACCGGTCCCTCTGGCCCAGTGACCTCTGTTCAGGGGGACGGCTTGTCCCAAAGGGTCACAGGGAGTCTTCAGGCAGCGGCACGAGCAAGCCTCAGAGGGCAAAGGTAGGTGAGAGCAAAAGAAATGGTGCACAAGTGTGAGGGGTGGCCAAGAAGGGGCAGCAAACCGATGACAGCAGGGGAACTGGATTACGGCCACCGCAGAGCGTAGGCAAAGCCGAGAGGAGAGAGGGAGGGTCCAGAGCACGTTGCTTTGCAGGGGCTTTGAGGGTTCCCTTTGTTTCTACTGCACTGAAGGAAATATTGCAGCCCCAGGATGTTCACTGGTTCAGAGATTCTAACAAACTGAGACAGAACATTGGCCGGCAATGTCGGAGCTCCTGTGAGATTACCAGTACCGCGCAGGACACACTAACGTGCAGAATTGTTCCTTCAGGGGCGTGTAAGAGAACCTCTGGTGCTGCAGAGCTTGAAGACGTCCGGAAGTGCTGCGTCGCCTCTGCCCGGATGGTCTTGATGTTCATGCTGCTTTGGACGCTGTTGTGCATTCTGAAGCATCTGTCCAGGAAGAGAAGAGGGTGAGTTGTTGAGGGGGTCTTTTGCCAAGCTTCTGTCCTGATGGCTGTGCTTGGCCATGAAGCATTTAGAGGTAGGGTATTCTGGCCCGTCTTCACTGAGATTTCTGCTGTGGGGTGTTGGAACTGTCTGCTTGAAGCATCTGTCCAGGAAGAGAAGAGGGTGAGTTGTTGAGGGGGTCTTTTGCCAAGCTTCTGTCCTGATGGCTGTGCTTGGCCATGAAGCATTTAGAGGTAGGGTATTCTGGCCCATCTTCACTGAGATTTCTGCTGTGGGGTGTTGGAACTGCCTGCTGAGTTGTTGGACATTCTCTTCCAAAACCCCTTCCTACTGTGCCAAGCGTTAGTTCAGAGTGACCTTGCCTCAGCAAGGGCAGAGCCAGTGACAGATCTAGGCAGAGCAAGGCCAGAAAGTGAAGCCAAGAAGGGATGAGATGTCCATGGAAAGCAAGATCTGCAGGAACGACATCTTCCTAGCAGTGTGGCCGCGTCCCTGCAGTGTCTGATGATGGGAGAGGGCAGGAGCGTGGAGCTGGAGAGGAGACCCCGAGCACAGCCCACGTCTTTCCCGGCGGCCGCGTGGTGCCGAGACGTCTGCTTTAGCTGCCCTCACCCTACACACAAGCTTTTCTCTATTTCAC
>NW_009733414.1:0-13324 GCF_000703405.1 Apaloderma vittatum
CCTTATCCACTAAGCAGGTCCCTAGAGTGCAGAGGGTGGGCAGTGGACTGAGCACATCTACCTCATGCTGGCACAAGCTTCTGTTGTCTGTTAATTGGCTCTGGCTCCCTATGTAAAAGCTCTTACTCCCACCTTATTCATAGTTCTGTTCACTTTATTTCCTTACATATCACACTCTGGTCCATTTTGGTTTTGTGACAGCCATATTTAAGTCCTGCCTCTCTAGCACACATCTCTGGATTGCTCATTGAAACCAAGACGTGAGTAGCATATAAGATGTATTTTTAGAGCAACATTCCTAGAAACACCTTAAATTGCCTTGAATCTGCATAAGTCTAGAAGGTTGTCATAGGAAATCATCACCAGATTAAAATGTGTCTCATGAAATTCTTCAAAGTTCTGTACAAGAGCCTGTACTACTCTATATTTTTAGTACTGAACTCAAAGCCAGAAGAAAACTTGCAGCTCACACAAAGACTGTAGAAAAGTCAGTAGAGATAGATGGACAGACCTACAGAGCAGTCTGGAGTGCTGGATAAGTTTGTCTTGTGACACAAAGTTGTATTTAAGTGTAATGTAATATGCTATACATCAGGAAAACAGTGATGCAGATAAAAGCTTAACAATCCCAGGGACCAGTGATCAAATTGTCATGAGATATATAAAAAAATTGCTGAATTGAAAGGGAGTTGAACTCTGTACTTCGCCTTAGTAGGGTTGTTTCTGCTTGCAGTGCTAGTCTTGAGGTTATTTTTTTAAAAAGTAATACAAAGTACATGTATAAATGATGAGTTTAGTGCATGGTCAGGGGAAACCTTGTTTTAAATGGTTAAAGATCTCTTCTCCTCGTAAGATATGACAATGTTGCCTTCAGACGACACACAAGATTATATGCCTACACCACCTCCTGCTTTGTAACCAGGTCGGTAGATCTGGCAGAGCACTCCTCTCTAACAGCTCCCTGAAAAGCTACTTGACTACCCAGTTTACTATTGCAGAGATCTATGCTATGTCTCTTCAGTGTGTATCCATCATCACCTTCAGAGCCTGGAGCCTCTGCTGCCATAGAAAGAGGGCAGGATTTGAAACAGGTTGCTATTCACCATGGCTGTGCAGCTCCCTGCTGCCCAGGGTACATCCCAGTAGGAGGCACCTGAGCCACCGGTTGTGCAGAGGTAGGTCCTCCATCAGGAGGACCAGGATGCTGAAAGTCAAGCATTGCAACGGCACGTAATGACAGTTTGGTTTTAACATCCTTTTTTAAGGATCTAGGCATTAGCCTCTTTGTGCTGTAATTCCTCCTCTGTATAATATTCTGTGAAATAATGAGGATAACATGAGGTTAAGTATGTTGAAATTGTTAAAATATGTTAATTTGTAAACCATTTGGGTAATCCCATTTGGTGAGGAGAACCTTGCCAGTGCCTTGGGCAAGCAGGTCCTCAGATTTGCCTACGGCTGTGAGTCGGTCTGGAGAGCTCAGTCAGATAAAGAGTCACAGCCTCTGTGTCAAATGGTGATGGAAGAAATCCTCCTAAGATCACACTGGCAACTTTGCCTTTCCCTTCGAAAAATCTTCTTATAGATTTCATGAATCCAGTAGAGTCACAAAGACAGCAAAATTCATAAAAGTCCCCGCTCGGTCCCCATGTGTTGCCTGATCTAGTTGAGAGGCGTCCCTGCCCATGACAGGGAGGTTGGATTAAATGATCTCTAAGGTCCCTTCCAGCCTAGGCCATTCTATGATTCTGTGATTCTATGAAAAGTTCTCGGTATAGTGATTAAGTATAGATGTAATGCTTCTGACAGAAGGGTGGATAGTCCAGGTGTCTCCTCCCTGCAGTTATAATTAGTGTACTTTAGTCACTATCACCAAAGATTCATGGTCAGAGACACAGCGGAAATAGTGTGTGTCACTACTACTTTAATTGTGTCAGATGCACGTTAACTGGCAGCATCTCGTGTCCTACAAGACAGCATTTAAACCAGAATCAAAAAGAAACAACATAGCTGCTAAAACATAGCCCTTTCTTGAGTCATGTCTGCATCCAGTTTCTGTGTTTTAGAGTTTTCTAGTTGTTGTTATTTTACATCTTCTTTAAAGTTTTATGATGGTGCCTATTGGTGACTGTAGAGCTGTTGCAACCGTTAATTTTGACAGTTTTGTTTAGTAAAGGCAATCACCGATTTCTTTTATAGTGCATTTTTACTGCTCAGATCACATTTGCAATAATTTGTTTCATTACTGTGCACCTTTTTCAGCTAGGCTTATGCAATTTGCCAATATACACTTAAAGATATAGTAAAGAATGTTTACTTTAGTGTCTGAAAGGCTGATGAGGAGCATGTTTTTTCCCTAGTTTCCATTAACATCATAAGCACTTGCACCACACAATATCACAGGATATATTTCAGAGATGTCAGATTTACCAGATAGTGTGGGTTTTTTTTGTAATGAGATAGTTCAGAAAGCTTTTTCCTATGTCTTCTGAGAGTAAATTAGAGAAAAGTATGTGAGAGAACTGCATGATTTGCCAAGTGTCCATAGGTGGAGAATCTCAGCTGAAACATCAGAGAGATTTCGGGAGCCCACTGGCACCTTACTACAATTTTGACTGAAGGCACAAGAGCACATAAGAAAGCTGATGATTCTTGAAAGTGTGTTCTACAATCAGTAAAACTTTTCTGCTTTTATAAATGACCCATTGAAATGCAGCATACACCAGGAAATCTCTTCCTACATTTTGTGTCTCTTTGTCATGTTCCTTCTGCCTTACAGATCTTAGGATGTGACACAATAGCTTTCCGTGCTGTTTACTTAGGAGATGAGAAGCATCCATAGGTATACTAAGCCTCTAAACAAAACGAGGCTAAGAATAAGATATAAATATTCACAGCTGAATGTTCTTATTTGAGCCTTACGTTGTGTGCACACTAGTAGGAGTGAAACTGGGGGCTGAGTTTGTGTTTTGCAGTATTTTGTGCTGGGTTGGAATAATAATGCTGGGTTGGAATAATAATGTTAAGAGTTTTGTGTGTGCCTTGCAGATGACTCACCAACAAAAGGCTTACATGAATGGGCAGCAGTTTGGTTTCCATGTCACTGGAGTCAAAATCAATTTGTCATTTGTTCATTTCAAAAGAAAAAACCTGGAGTTTCTGGTAAATAAATAGTCACAGGACTTGAGCTTCACTAGTAAGTGCAAATGAAATAATATATCTAACATTCCAAATTTCATGCTTACTTAAAAGTGAAGACTGTTTAATTGCCTGTTATTTCTAAAGGGTATGCTTTCTATGGCATTCAATGTAATTTAAACAGGTGGAGGGAGGTCTGAAAGTGGTTTGCTTTCCAAATTGTAGGAAGATTTCTACTTTACTTACTGTGAAGTTTGGATTTATGGAAAATATTCATGCTCAGAATGCATCCAGGCCTTTTAGTGTTGCTATTTCAAAAAGTTTGCATTAGGCATTGAAAACTAAGGCTCAGCTGGACTGGAAAACAAGAACTCTGTCTTGTGAAGAGGTGCAGCAGTTCCAAAATCTGGTTTCATTTTGTGTCAAAATGAAACTGTATACTTTTCAAAATACATTTGAGATGCGAATGACAAGAGCATTCTGTTGGGATACAACATGTCCAGGTATCACTGCTTCCCTGACAAGCATAAGCAAGGCTGGAACCTGGGCTTTGCATCAGCCATATTGATTACTCGTTATTCTGGGCTGCTATTGAGTCCTCTCTGACATGGCATCTACAGGTCTTTTCAGTTTTAACATGCTCAATGAACAAGCAGCATTCAGATTTTGCAGGTCAGATGAGGTCTTTCTCTCTCTGGCTTTTATTAAAACATCCACCCTTAGTTGGACTTCTTGCAGGTTTCTTGAAACTAATACATTTCTGCAAAATCCCTTGGTCTTGACAAACTTGAGTTTTCTCCATCAGCTCTTAGTTTTGTTCCACAAAAATGTGACAGCTTGGATAAACCACTCATAAAAATCTTCCAGCAAGTAACTTCATGTTTTCTCTCCTGGCTTAATAGAGAGTGTAAAAGAAGTTGTGAAGTTACCTATGGAAGATTACTTGCTGGATGTCTTCCTGTGTGTGTGTAGGATCTCCAGAAAATTAGTGGCAAAGTTCCCTCACTGCTTGCATTCAAGTTTCTCAATAAAATCTTCCTTTCTATGACATTTTAAAATAAGTCAGTGCTGGTTATGCAGAGGGTGGGCTGTGGATGGTCCTAGCACTGATTTGCTTCTCTCTGTTTTTACTTTCTCTAACAGCTGTACCTCATACACCCATCCTAGGGCACATGGGCTGTACCATTTTTAAGAGGCTAGCCCTAGGACTTCTGCATGCTAAATGAAATCAAATGAAATATATTTGGCAGCCTCAGCTTAGTCCCACTGCCAAGTTTGCCTAGTTTAAGTGAATAGAGAGAAGCTTTCCCAGGGTAACATAGAACCACATGCCTGATTTACATTACAAACAAAATCCTTATCCTAAAATATCCTATTGTGTGACAGGACTGAAATCTAGATAGACACAGCCTCCTAGATCCAATCAGTAGATTCAGGATCAGGAAGGAGTTTATCTCCAGGTCAAACTACCAAGCACTGTCAATTTTTTTTTGTTTGTTTTATACGGCCTTTTTGGAGGTCATCTCAGTTTGTTACATAATAGACTCTCTGTTCATGCAGAAACCTGAAAAAATATACCCTTAATTTCTTCTCAGGTTTGGGTGGTTTTTATTTTTCCTTTTTTTTTTTTTTTTGTGCAAGCACATTGTCATTTTTGAGACTTCTAGTTTTATAGATAAAAGATCATAAGTCTGTTGGAGCATTTATTTTTTTTTATGGCTTGTATTTGTCAGGTGCACCAGAGTGGATGTTATTTATACTTCATTGTTATGCTCCTGGGAGTCTCCTTCCCAGATTCAAGCGAGAAAATCAATCATTCCATCTGGTCTTTCGTGCCTGGCAATAGGAATGGGCAAATTGTATTTTAATACCTCAGGAAGAGATATTGCAACAATTCTAAATGTATTGGGGCAACAGCAAGGACAAGTAATGGAGACTGAAGGGGGAGTAATAAATAGCATCCTCCATCGCTCTGGAGAGGGTTTAGTGTGATTCATCCAATATTCTGAAAAATGAAATCATGAAGATATCATTATCTCCTTATGTCTTTCAAATCAACTCAATGAAAACCTTGCCAAAATGTACAGATTTGAAACCTGACTGGTTCCCTCACTGGAAAATCTGAAAAAGAGTGGTGAGTTTTCTGGGATCTCCTCCCTCCTGTGTGCTATAAGAAATGTGGGAAAACAAGGGGAAAGTCAGCTAGATAAAAAACCCCAAACCATTGGTTTTCCTCTGGTGATATTTATAACTAGCCATGTACAAACACAATAGAGAGATTAAGAGGACCTGGAGACATGTGAGTAAGATGGGGGAAAGATGAGTCCAGTGTTCTGGACTTGTCCCTGTTTGGGTGCCTCCAATCCTGGGCAGAGGCTCAGGCTCAGTCCTGATTAGTGTTTGCTCTCCTTTCAGGCACCATCAAATGTTTTTCTGCTCTGTAGAGCAGAGAAAAAAAAAAAAAAAAAAGATGGGATGAGCAATAAGAATAATCCTTTACACCCTTTTCAGGTGAGAAAATCAGAAGGTCAGAATTCAGAAGGGAAGTGGCTTAGGAGAGACCCATGGACATACTAGTGCATAGTGAGTCCCTGATCTTCCTCTGGCATGGTGGCACATCGATGATCACATCAGTGGTGTGGGACTTTGCCAACCTCAGGAGCCCGAGGTGAGGCTGAGCCCTGCTTGCTGGCAGCTGTGTGGTGTGAGGCTGATTTCAAACTTGCCTGTTGCAGCTAGAGCTGAGCCAGGGATAAAAATGCCGCTCTCTGTAGCTTGTAAATAAGAATCCACACATGGTGTTAAGGCAGTTTGTTGGTGTTATTTCCTTGCTCCCGTTACTAAATCTGCACTCGTAGTGAAAAGCTAAAGGGATTGAAAGAGTCAGAAGCATAAGAAGGAACTGCGGACTACGGATTGGGCATTTGAAGGATTTTCCTCTTCTGCATCAGTCATAAACCAGCTTTTATTTCTATACAAGCACTGACAGACTCAGGATTTATTTTATGGCTGATGAAACGGTTTAGAATTTGCCTGCTCAGTGGCTGATTCTGCATCCATGTGCAGAGCAGTCCTATTGTATTTGACAAGGATATTACCTGAGAGAGCTAATAGTCATAGCCACAATGTCTCACTGTCTACCCAGCTACTTGCAATGTCTTATTCTTGGCACATTCTTGTATGCTTGAGATACAGCTTTTCTGTAAAGCTCATCATGTCAGGAAACTAAATATCAGCATTCAGCCTTTGCAAAGGTATTTTCATGCTTCTATATTTTAGGTCTTTGTTGTTGTTGTTGTTATTTCTCCTTGAAGGAACCAACCGGGATGTGAAGTGATGATCTGAGATTTGACTGGCCTTTTCTGCTTTTGCTGAGTGCCCATTTACGACAGAGGCAAGGAGGAGGTGAGTAGATGAGGGTGGTGCCAAGAAAGTTCTGGGGGTGAACAAGACAGGAAAGCTCTATGTGACCCCTTAGCAGAGGGAGTGATATGAAGGGTGACATCTTTTTTCTAGGCAGGGACCTATGCTGGAGTGATGGCCTTGTGCACATCTCAGAGGTAGCTGAGGGGAATGATGGGAGAGCAGGGGAAAAAGGACAGTGGATTGGAAATGGTGGAGAGGCATGAGCCAGAACCCGGTGAGCAGAGCGTCTTTGGTAACTGCTGTGGTTGTAAATGCACTCCTGTCCACCTGCCAAGGGCCTGATAGCTGCCACAGAACGGGCTGTGTGTAGATAGGGTGGGCTGTGAAGAAGGAGAGCTGTTGCTGCAGAAGCAGTGAGAGGATCAGAAACTCAGAATTTTACAGCTAGTTTGTCTTTGGAAAGATCAGTCCCACCACAGTCCTCTCTGCTGGCCCAGCTCCTGCCCGCGCTGTCATTTTTCCACAACACTGCATGAAGAATTTGGAAGTTTAAAAATGCTACAATTTCTACTTCTTTCTTCAGCAGCAATCAAGATTCTCAATTCAATGTGCAGTAAATAGGTTAAACCTGAAGTAAACCAGTCTGTAGCCTCCAGCCACAGGGGCACAGGGGTTCTCACTCCCTCAGCGGCTCTATAGATCCATCCCTCTCCCTTTTCTAATTTGACAGCAGCTTCAGAAGACCTGTGACATCTACAGATGTGTTGAAGCTGTGGTAATTGCTGAAATGAAATAATTGACAAACTGGCAGCAACATTTTAACCTTCTTAAAAATACTCATACACTTTCAAGGTATGCAAGGCTGGCATGGCACAGAAGTGTGCTAAGTGCTAGTTTTGGATTTATAGCCAGGCTATTTCTCTGCCAAGATTTGTGCTCTGAATTGTTGCCGGTATTGAGTTATTCAGGTGGCTGAAGGACACTCTAATGAGAGAACAGCTTATTCACACTGTTGTGCTTGTAAAATGGCTGAAAGTTATTCTCATGAAACTTTCAAGTCCAGAAAAAGGTTTTAAACATTGTGTTTTAGCAAAAGTAAGACATTACATATAAAATGCTTCAAACTTGGTAAAACACCATATATTTTACACAGTAGTAGACTTGAACAAGCAATAGGTCCTTTTATTTTTTCACATCATCCACAAAATGTGCTTACTTCCAAATCATATAACTTACTCTGAAAAATTATATAGATTTATGGGTTATGACGGCAAACCTTTTGGGTTTAGTACGCCTATTTGTATGAGCAGGCGTAGTGTAAGTATTTTGGAGATGGATTTGCCTGTTCAAACTTGTAGACATAATTTTTAACACCTGAGCTGGTTCTTTAGATTCCACTTACAGCTATAGCAAAGGCAGCAGCACTGTCAAGCTGTAGTTTGCTGCATCCTGAGGTAGGCGAAATCCATTAGATAAACTCTTCTCTGGAAGTGATGCTGCTGCTCTTGTTTGTGAAGTTTTGAAGGAGCATCCCATTGGCTTGGACTGGCTCCAGAGAATCTCTTCCTGCTCAGTTTCTCCCTTGGAAGGTCTCAGCCACCAGCTAGACCTTGATCCTTGGCCCTCAGGTGATTTCAGATATCTTTGGAGTAGATACCTTCTTCATAAGACCTTGTAGAGATCGAAATGCAGTTTGGAAGCTCCTACCTTAGCCTACAGTGGTGGTGGGAGATGCTGTTGCATTTCCCATGGGGCTGGGGTGGGGAGCCCCGGTGTAATGTCATGCTGGCACCCATGCAGGGGATGATGAAGTCACATACAGCCCAGGACATATTGCTGTCTTCCAGGGTGGGGCAAAGCCTCTAAACAGTCTGATCAAACCCTGCTAAGTAGTGAAGTGGCTGTTCTGGAAATCAATGCTACTCATGCTCTGCTCTGCCCTTTGAATCGTGTCATTTACTCAGAATATAGCATTGCACCTAGTGCTGCATCTTGCTGTCATTGAAGCATTCCTCATTGTATTTCTCAGTGCAGAGCTGATAGCTTGTATAGAAAAGGAATCGGAAACCTACAAGTAAAAGAAGAAGAAAAAGAGAAAGGTGACAGTCTTAGCAAACCTGATAGTTCAAAGGTATATTTAGAATATATTGTAATAAAAGAACTGTCAAATGGAAAATGGGACACTTTGCTTCTCAAGGTATTATGTGGCCATGGTTCATGGGCATGAGAATACAGGTAGGACATTTTGGCTTCACCTACGCTCAAAAATTAAACAGACTGAAGACTCTGTAAGTTCGGTCAGCTTGGAAATTGTCATGATAAATTCTTTCCTTCTCCAAACCAGGATGACTACATGAAAACTGCCTGGAGGGGATTGCTCCTGGCAGGAGGAAAGTCAGTTCTTTAAAGCCTCCCTTTACCTCTCTCTCTAGGTCAAATCCCTGGGCTTACTGTTGGACAACGATAAGCTCAAAACCTTTCTGTGCCTGTATTCCAGTCACAGGCCAGTCCTCAAAGAGATTTGCTTCCTATGCACAAATCCTGGTGCTGGGACTGAGCTCCCCGCATCTCTCAGGGATGCACGGGTCCATCAAGGCTGAGCTGGTAAAGTGGGGTGAACCGGGTATCCCCCAGTCTTGCCTAGACCACATCTTTCCCATCTTCTCCAGGCTATGTTGAATAGGCCATAAGCAAGCCCTCTTTCTGAAACTATCTTTGCACTCAGCAGCTATGACACTAATCTTGGGCAAGCTCATGAGAAACTTATGAAAATTTGGAAGAAAACTGCTCTTGCAGGTAAGCACAAAGAAGAGAGGTTGTTTAAAAACTGATAAGCAAGTCTGTTCTGCAGCCAATTAAAGAAGTGAGAAAACTGTCGGCATTATGGAAGAGGTTTATTGTGATGGAGAGAGACTTCACTGCAGGGTTCAAAATAGCAATTGATTTGAACGTCACTCACAGGTCCAAGGTGCCACTACTGAAGGTTTTATGGATACAATGGAAGAGTGCACTGTTGCAATTTAAAACGCAATACACAGGATACAATATTACAAAATGAAATGATTCCCTGAAATGTACTAGTATAAACTGAAAGTGCACTGGATATGAATACCTTAAACACAATCTCAAAGCATGGCAAATACGACATGTGTGTTTCTTAATAATTTACCCTTTCTCAGGGATTCTGAATCCCAAGGGGAAGTATCCTCATCCGATGTCTTAAACTGGAGGGGAAGGATCTCCTACAGTCCAGCTGTATAATTGGAAAAGCTTCTTCCCCTTCTATCCCAAATCTTACAGTTTTTATTTGTAAAGATGGGATGGAGCAGGGCAGAGGTATTCTTGAGGAAATTGGACTGTTTGGACTGTTTATCTTCGGTGGCATGATGGGATTTCCCCCTTACCTTTCCATGGGTGAGATTTGTGTCTGAGCATCCTACTTGTTTTGCTGATTTTGTAATGTCTAGTACACAAATGGTTTACTAAGCCAAATTAAAATATCTCAAGGATAGTGGTTAAAATGAGAGTCAAGGCAAAATGTTTGTTATCTGGGTTTCAGTTCCATTCAAGTTTTGGTCCTTTGTCTCCTGTTTAGAAACTTTGGACAACTTAGGGCTGGGTCATTTTTCACAACACCCTCGTGGTCATCACAGATAAGGGTCTGTCAAGGCACGACAGACCTGAGCTGAGTTAACACCTCCCTACGTCTTGCCTTTTTTTCACAGAAACATATTCCATGAGTATCCACACACTTATACTAGCCAAAAGTGCTCCTGCTTTTGCGTCTGAACCTTTAGATGCTTGATCAGTTATGTGGCGTGCTGTATATAGGAGAGTAAGAAATGATTTTAGTAAAATCTTTAGTGTTTCGAGATAGTAGAAATTGCTGGCACAAGCACAAGGAGAGGTAAAGGAAGTGTAAGATTGGAGCTCTGTTGCGACAGCTTCAGTGTACCTCCATTCCCCAGACTTCCGATAAGTCCTGCTGCCACTCCTGTGGCTCAGTGAGATGTGAAGGAGGTGTCAGGGGTGCCACACATCACAGCTCATCAGGGAACGGTGACGAATGAGTCAAGAAGATTGAGAGCACTGTGACTTGTATGTGTGGAGACACACATCTCCCTGCCCAAATTCTGTTCAGATGAAATCCCAAGGACAGCTGTGCAGGACAAACAACCAGGTTCACCTGACTGTAGCAGGGATAATGCCAAATAAGGTGAATGAACTTACACCCACTTTTTCTGAAGGGACGATAAAACAATTTTTGACAGACAGTCTCATTTCTGAGATACTCTTGCTGTGGATGAACTGCTTTTTGCTACACTGCTCCTCAAGCTTGCAGTGCCATCCTTTCATTGTACCAATAATAACATTATTATTTCTGTTGGCATAACATTTCTTCCTCAGAAACCCATCAATGGAGCTAGGACTCTGTCATAAATATTGTGAAAACCAGAACCTAAGTAACAATTCATGATACGTGAAATCCTTCCAGAGATTAAGAGTGTCATTGATTTAAAGATATACCCAAAAAAATGAATGTAAAGCCAGACATTTCAGGTGACTGGGAAGATTTACCTGTGTTGCCACCTGCTCTTTCTTGCAGTGCTCTCAACTGTTAAAAAATACTTGTACAAAGCACCTTTTCTCATTTATTTTTCAGGTCCTTCTCTATCTAAAAAGGCTTGAGAGCAGTCTCTTTTTACAGTAAGCACTATGTCACCAAAAGTAGTGTAACTGCCAAGTGACAAAATTAGAAATACTGAAATTGACTAGCTTCATGGTTTCTAATTAATTATGGACACCAGTGCTATAATCAGAGGTTGTTCATTGGGTAATGGAGATATTTGGTTTCAGCTGGATAGTCTTTCCCCTTCTGGTTTCACCCATGCAATTTCAAAAGGCTGAACTGAGGAAACATAATTCAGTGTCAGGAACAACTTCTTCCATCTGTTATAATCAAACTCATCTTTATGAAATTGCTTTAAGAAGAGTAATCATTTTGTGCAGACTGTGTGGTGTTGAGCATGTTCATCTGTCTCCATGACACAATTAAATATTATCATGAATTTTAGTGGACTTAATTCTTACAAGAGCTGTGCCAGGCTGTGTACATGTCTCATCCTGGTGGCGAGAGGAGGTGGACACCTGCACAGATGTGACATGGCCTGTTAGATGGGATGCATATATCTGGGGCTAGCTGGTTGAGGAATCAAGGTTTATATTCCACAAAGGAAACACTGAAACAAAGTTCAGGCAAAACACTTTGCCAGGAACAGAAAGAAGGGTTTGAGTCCCAGAATATTTCCTGGCCTTGGCTGCTCTGTTTTGTGTGTGCTCATTTAAGGGCAGAGTTGAGTAAGTAGTGCCAAGCAGACTTTCACAACTTGAGCGTCCAAATAGCAAATGCAGAGAAGCCAAGTTCCACTGAAAACACTGGGACAAGCCTGGGTCCCCTCCCCGCTGGCTGCCACAGGTACTGTGATGCTGTCACAAGAGTTTTATGATGCAGTCTTATACTGCCTGAGCTTCCCAAATTGCAAAGTTATATTATAATAGAATTACATTTTTTTTCTCCAAAGTGACAAAATATTTGCGTTAAATGCATTTTGATCCAAATCGAAATCCTCTGCTTTCTTAACTCAGCTCATCCTCCATCTGAATGTTCTGGCTCTGGCTGAGTCCACGATTGCAGAGATAGCAGGCGATCTCATATTCTAAGAATATTTTCAGTTCAGCTAAACCCAGGGGGTAGTAAAAATCTTGTCAGAAGCCAAAACTCGTGAGACTTCCAGGCCAAAAATGGTTTTGACAAGTTCAGCTCTTGAGCATTTGGCTGTTCTCCTGCAACCACCCAAAATCAGAAGTAACAGTTTTCTGTGATTGAAAGCAAAAGTGACAGGAGCTTCACTACCACATTCCCCAAAAGATTTGTAAAACATTTAGATTTGGCATAATTTTCCAGTTTAAACTCAACTAAGGCTTTTTTTTTCTTATTCCTGCAAAAAGTCTCAGTGCCTTGAGGAATGGTAGAGGATTAAGAAACAGTACGTATTTTTTCTGCATATAGCAGGGTTACAAAGGTTATAATATTAATTATCACTTATTAAAGAGATAGGTAACACATGATGTTTATTTTCTATATTGACATACTTAAAAAACCCCAGGAAGTAAGTCATCCCTTTGTCATGGGGTGATGATGTGCATCCTTTTGATTCCATTGAACTTGGCCTTCTCACACTTTCAGTGGGCATTGGTGAATGACCTGATTTCCTAGCAATGTGTTGTCAAGGAATTCCTAGAATACTGAATAAAGTACTGAAATGCAATTTTACTCTGAGATACATAGAAGCACATTAAATTTATATTGATTGGAGACCTGTGGCCATCTTCCAAGGTACATATTCCTTTTTCATTTGTTATGGACAGGCAATTAACTTTACTTGCTTTAACATAAAGTAGAGTTTAAAATAGCCACTTAGCTTCCCTGCCTTGGAAGGTGCAATTAATTACATCTTTGCAAAACATATTGCATAGCCAGATATTTGAGTTATATCTGATATCAGACACAATTCTTATGGCAGGCCATCAGCAATGCAGTATATATATAGTAAACCAAATCCATTCAGAGAAATCCTGAACACTTGATGTTATGCCAGCAACCAGATTCTTAGGGGAAAATCCAGCCTCCCCAGATCAGGCATCAGCTCAGCTCAGCAGAGGACTTGTACAGAGCTTGCTAGAATGAGGTAAGGTGGTCTGTGCTCTTCTGTGCTGAAACTATCATCTCCTACAGTTGTGGCGGGTCAGAAGAAATGGT
>NW_009733414.1:13352-20808 GCF_000703405.1 Apaloderma vittatum
CTTTGAAGGTTTTGTGAGTTTCACAAGTCCTGACTCCTGCAGATAAACCAGAATAAGACAGTAGCAGATAGCCCAGATAAGATATAACAGGGCAGCTCTCCAGCCACTCCTCCCCAAGGCTGTAGCGCTGCCAGGGGTTGCTGTGGCCAAAGTGCAGGACTTGACATTTGGCCTTATTGAAACTCATGGAACTGGCCTTGGCCCAGCGATCCAGCCTGTCTGGATCCCTCTGCAGAGCTTCCCTACCTTCAAGCAGATCAACACTTCCACCCAGCTTGGTGTCATCTGTGAACTTACTAAGGGTGCACTCCCTCCCCTCATCCAAATCATTAATGAAAATGTTAAACAGGAGTGGCCCCGGTACTGAGCCATGGGGGACACCACTCGTGACCGGTCGCCAACTGGATTTAACTCCATTGACCACAACTCTTTGGACTCGGCTGTCTAACCAGCTTTTTACCCAGCAAAGCACACGCTCATCCAAGTCCACAGCAGTCAATTTCTCTGGCAGAATGCTATGGGCAACAGTGTTAAATGCCTTACTAAAGTAAGACAACATCCACAGCCTTTCCTTCATCCAACAAGTGTGACACTGTGTCATAGAGGGAGATCAGGTTTGTTAAACAGGACCTGTCCTTCACAAACCCATGCTGACTGGGTCTGATCACCTGATTATCCTGCATATGCTGCATAATTGAACTCAGGATAATCTGCTCCAAAAGCTTCCCTGGAACTGAAGTCAAGTTAACAGGCCTGTAATTTCCTGGATCGTTTTTCCATCCCTTCTTATAGATGAGTGTTATATTGGCTGACTTCCAATCAGCTGGGAACTCCCCAGTCTGCCAGGACTGCTGAAAAATGATGGACAGTGGCTTGGTGAGCACCCTTGCCAGCTCTGTCAGGACTCTAGGATGTACCCCATCTGGCCCCATAGATTTTTGGACATTGATGTGGAACAGCAGGTCCCTGGCCATCTCCTCCTGGATTATGAGGGGTACATTTTACTTCCAGACCTCATCTCTTGTCTTGTGGGGCCGGCTTCCCTCAATATAGGTGTTTCTATTACTAAAGACTGAGGCAAAGAAGGCATTAAGCACCTCACCCTTATCTTCATCTTTTGTCACTAGATTTCCTCTGGGTCTAGCAGGAGATGGAGGCTCTCCCTGGTCTTTCTTTTCTAGAAGCTTTTCTTGCTGTCCTTTACCTTCAAAGTCAGATTAATTTCTAGCTTGGCTTTGGACCTTCTAATTATCTCCCTGCATAACCTAACAATACCCTTGTACTCATTATGAGTGGCCTGCCCTTTCTTCCAGAGGCCATAAACTTTCCTATTTTCCTTGATTTTGAGCCAAATGTCCCTATTCAGCCAGTCCAGTCTTCTACACCATTGGCTCGTCTTAAGGCACATGGGGATGGCCTGCTCCTGTGCCTTTAGATTTCCTCCTTAAAGAGTGTCCAGCCTTCCTGGAATCCTATACCCTTCAAAACTGACTCCCAGGGGATTCTGTCAAGTAACCTCCCAAACAAATCAAAGTCTACCCTTTGGAAGTTCCAAGTGGCAGTTTTGCTTTCCCCGCTCCTAATATTTCTAAGAATAGAGAACTTAATCCTGTGTTGACTGTTCCCTAGTTGGCCTCCAGCTGCCACATCCTCCACAAGACCTTCTCTGTTCACAAAGAGGAGGTCCAGCAGGGCACCCTCCCTGGTTGGTTCACTTACCAGCTGTGTGAGGAAGTTATCCTCCACTCATTCCAAGACCCTCCTGGATTGTTCCCTCCCTGGTGTGTTGTATTTCCAGCAGATACCTGGGAGGTTAAAGTCCTCCACAACAACAGCAAGTGACACGAGATTTCTCCCGACTGCTTATAGAAATCTTCATCCAGCTCACTGCTCTGATTGGGAAGTCTAGAGCAGACTCCCACAGCAATATCAGCTTTATTGGCCCTTAACCTAAGCCAAACACTCTCAACCCCATCATATAATCACTATACTTAATTTCTGAACTCTCACAGCGTTCCTTAACATACAGGGCTACTCCACCACCTCTTCTTTCCTGTCTATCCCTCCTGAAGAGCTTGTAGCCATCAATTGTGGCACTCCAGTTGTGTGAGATATCCCACCAAGTTTCTGTGATGACCACTATGTCATAGTTTTGCTGGTACATCATGGCTTCAAACTCCCCCTGTTTGTTGCTCACGCCACAGGCATTGGTATATATGCACTTCAGATAAGCTAATGATTCCAACACCTTTATGTGAATGTAGGCCGCATTTCCTACTACGCCCTTCTTAGGTGTTTCCACAATTTCTAAACATCTATCCTTTGTCTCAAATGAAATGGCAGAGAGTTCTTGCTTATCCACCATCCTACAAGCCCTGGCATGCTTCCCTTGGGCTTACTCCTAACAGCCCCAGTTGTCTCCCCTTCCCCCTTCATATCTAGTTTAAAGCTCTGTCAATGAGCCCTGCTAACTCCTGCCCCAAAATCCTTTTTCTCCTCTGGGACAGGTGCATCCCACCTGCCACCAGCAGGTCAGATATCTTGTATAGCAACCCATGATCAAAAAACCCAAAGCTCTGCCGATAACACCAGTCCTGGAGCCATGAGTTAACCTGTTGTCTCTTTCTGTTCATTTCCTCATTCATGATTGCCACTGAAGGGACAGAGAAGAACACAGCTTGTGCTCCTGATCTCTTAAGCAGCTGGCCCAAGGCTCTGAAATTAAACTAGAGCATATAAAATTAAATTAGAGCTCATAGTGCTCTGCCTGACACTGTTTCGGTGATGCTCACTGGTCTGTCCACTGGTACAACAAGGAGTACCAAAGGGAAGCAGACAGTGAGCCTTGCTCTTGGTGGGCAGTAATCGAAGGGAAATTCTCGTGGTATCTGTAACATGCAGCCTGACACAGGGATGTTCACAGCTACAGACTTGTCTTCACATGGAGACTTTTTTAATTGCATATCATCCTTTAGAAATCAAATGAAATTGAAATGGAGGTCTGGAAAATAAATGGCACATCCTTCCCTCCCAGCCTTAGGCAACTGAAATATCCTGATGTCCAGAAGGGAGAGCTCTAAAGCAATGGCCTATTTCAAACCAAATATCTTCTTTTAAAAATCAGATCAGTTAAACATTTTGAATGATATTTAGTTCCATTTTCTCTTTCAAATGTCTGAAATAGACAGTTCCATGCAGAGAAATTAGCCAGTTGCCTCATGAGTAATCTTTATCTGAGATCTAACTGTGCTATCACAGCAGCCTGTGTTCAGAGCTGGAGTCATTGGTGCAGTGTTATGGCAGATACACCTTGAATTGTGCGAGTTGTCTCAAAAGTTTGCTTCACGTGCATGGCACCAGTGCTCTCAAACCCATAAATTACATCATTAGGAAAACAAAACCATAGAGATGTAAATTAAAACTATGTCAAACTGGGTTTTTCTGGTGTTCTTCAAGCTGCTGGGAGCCAGCAGTCAGGGGGAATCTGTACCACATGTGAGTGGGACGGTGGAGGACCTGCAAACACCAGGCTCTAGGCATTGAAAAAGCTGTGAAAATGTTCTACACACACTCAAATACACTCTCAGTCTGTCATCAACAGCACATATTTAATGGGTGGCAGTTGGGCCAATGACACCTCTCGGGACGTTATATTTCTCAATCAAAGCCATAGCAGGCAGTTCAGTAAAAGAGTTTTCTCTGACTCAGGCTTGGAGTAAAGAGACAGACGTATTCTTGGGCATGGAGGATCTAGCAAGCAATGTGGAAAACATATCAGTGCAGACCAAAATAGGTAACGGGTTGTGATACCCCTTACATGTCCCTTGGCAGCAGAGCAATTAAAGAGATTCCTGCATGTGGACAAATTTCCCCAGAGGTTTCCTCTCTCTAGATAGAGCTGCTTAACCTCTTTTGTGTCTCTGTGCCATGGAAATACCCTTTAAATGATCTGGTTTAAGACAACTGATTGTACCTTATGACAGAAAGAAATTCTGCCTTTACAAACGTTTTGTTTAGCCAGGTCATTTCACAGAGCTGATTTAGCCAGCACAGCAGAGGCTGTGGTTTGAAGATATGGTAAATCTTGCTTGAGTGGTCCTAGCATGGACTTAAAAGAAACAGAGTAACATGGTGTCAGGTGCTGCTCTGGGTGCTCTTCCTCTTCAGAAGTCTGTAGGGAATCTGGTCTGGGTTAATTTGCACCCGCCAGCTTTGTGCCAGCCTGAAACTTTGGCTTATCTGTCTGAGAGCTGATAGCATGGAATCAGATGCCAGCCGTCGTTTCTGGACATCTCTTCTGTCTTTTGGAACATACAGCTCTGAGACATGACCATGAGCACATAACTATAACCGTTACCAACAGTCTTTTAAGTGGCAAGGTGGATAAAGGAAAGAGAACAGACCTGCATTGACTTCCTGAGCCAGGGGAATTGCCTTTGGATTTATTACTCCTTCAAATAATGTCTAGTCTTTCTTGGAGTTATGTGAATTCTCACCACCTGCAGTGTCCTGCAAGCAAGGAGCTCCACAGCTTATCAGGCATCGCATGAAAAAGTCCCTGCCCACCACTTTGAATCTGCCACATGGTTAATTTACTACATGCTTTGTAGTTCCTATTTCAATGAGGCAGTAAACATCATGTCCTATCAAAGTCTCCATGTCTTTCATAATTTTGAGGAGTTCTTTTATCTGCTTTCTCAGCAATGTCTTGTCCAGACTGAAGGGTCGTAGTCTGCTCAGTCACTGTTTTCATGGAAGAAGCCCTTGGCCATCCTTGTCCCCTCGTTTTGTATCTTTCTCAGTTCCCCTTAATTTCTGAAATGAAGAGAGTTGTACCATGCTACTCTGAGAGCCAGCACCATGTCCCTTGCTGTGCCTTTCCCAATTCCATTTCTAAGCACTGAGATGACGCTTTCCCACAACTGTCTCACCCCAAGATCTCTTTCCTGAAAAAGTTAATTCAGAGTTTATCACCCTGTCTGCAACAGAAGCATTTTTTTTCCTGTGTGCGTTACTTTCAGCTTATCTGCATCCATTTTCATCTTCGGTTTTATTATCCTTCACCAGCTGCTTTTGTATGTACTACACCAACAATCTCTGGGAAATTTCTGCCTCTTTTCTGGATAGCTTAGTAAATGATCCATGTGATGAACCACCCCTTGCCTCTCTGTACAGTTTCTAGGAAATCCTTAGCACTGAAAATCATTGGCTTTGCCTAAGTCAGACATCAGAGAAAATGCTGAGGATGGACACAGGTCTTAAATCTCACTCTGTAGGGTTTTGGGGTATGAGAGAGCACTCCCTCCTCTCTGGATGAAAAGGGAGAAAGCTACTGAAGGTTTTAAGTCCAGACTTGAGCAGGGGGTGAACCGGAGTCCTTCCACAAGCCCCATCCAACATAAATTTTTCCACAGTTCGGAAAAAAATTGGGCATGTATTTGGAGAAGGTGGCACTTTTTTCATTAATGCATTATCTGTCAAGTTAAACGGGTTTATTACATTTTTCTGCTATGCTGTTGACAGTAGTCAAGATGGGGAAAAGGAACAGAATTAATTGACAGTACTTGTGCTTCTCAATATTATCTGTCACATTAATGGTTTGGGTTTCTTAGTTCTGCCTTTCCACCTGTGTGTGGTTTTCTTTGCATATTATGTGACCCTAGAAAGTTTTTTTTTGGTCCTACTTCTACCAGTCGCTGAAGAAGCCAGTGCCATGTTCAGTCAGCAGCCCCCCTGCAACCTCTGGCAGGAAGCTGAAGCATGAAACCCCCCAGCACTAACGGCTGTCATCTCAGCTGGGAGGTTTTCACCAGCACTATCTGAGAAGCACCAGCTTCACACCAAGGACCTAATTTGGGACTATTTATGGGGATTTCTTTGTAACAAGAGTTGGGTTCCCTTTTAACGTCGCAGTGATTTTACATGCACTATGAATTTTTACCTCATCAAGGAATACTACAGAGGCTGAGCTTTTCAGCTTCTCCTGCTAACATTAATCTAACATCTACTCTAGTAATAGGCCTTTTGTGGGTCGCTATACACAGACATCCATGTGATAAATGGTTTAGGATATCCCGATGTGGTATGTGACTGCGACTACCTCCTCCCAGGGCTGCAGAGCCCTCTGCCATCTCCATCTCTCTCATCTCTGTCACCTCCGTCCCAGACTGGGGCTGCCCTGCAAAGGGGTCCTTGGCACATCCTCAGCCCCGGGGGCCTTCCCCATCTTTTGTGGTTGTTTCTGATGTATTCACTCAGTGCACACTAATTTTCAGTGCCAAGCTGGCTCTGCTGTAGGATAGTGTCTCCCAGGCTGCCTGTCCCTGCCTACAGACTTCTCACTTCTGCACCACCTTCAGGTTTTGTCTCTGCAAACCATCATGATTCTTTTCTAGCAGGGGAGCCTGGAATAAAGGGAAAGCAGCTTATTTTTTGCACCTCGGGGGTTAGCCGTGTACTTAACAGACCTGAACTGATTTTTTTTTTGCATGTGACTTTCTGCATAGCAAGTTGATGTGGTGGGTGGAAACAGCATTTTTCTGTCCTTGTTTTGGAAAATTGCATCTTAAACTATGTGTGAGTGGCAGGTCTGAAGCAAATGAAACCAGATTTGCTGAGCTCTTGCTCGTGAGGCTGGCTGTATTTTCTTCCTTCCGCTACTGAGAAAGAGAAGGAAAAAAACCTATTTCTGCAGCAAAGGGTGTAAAATTTGAAAGCACTTTATTTTCTCACCACAAAAAATTGCATACATTCACAATACTACATACACCTATATATTTAAAAGAGCCTTGGCTGGGTTACTAATTCATGTGCTTTTCAGCATTACCAGTTTTTCACACTATCCAAGACCATCCTGCTGCTGTCCCCATGGTTCACATGCTGTCCCCCTCACTGACATCCCACATTGCTGCACGAGGGACAGGCACAACCTGGGGGGAAGGCTGCAGCTGGCGATGGCTGCCTGTGGAAGCACTTCTTGTGCTCAGAAAGTTGAGCATCTTTTGGGGAGTGTTGCATATTCTAGCGGATCTCTTCAGGAAGGCAGCAACGTTCCCTTGTGCAGTACAGATGGGAGACCGAGACTGGGTGAGTGCAGGCTTTGCATCAAGGTGAGGCACTGAACAGGCTGGATTAAAACCATCCCCACTCTCACTGTTGCTTACGAAATTATGACTTCAAAGACAGGGTTTTCTAAAATGCTTAAAGCAACCTTGTTCTCGTTGGAGGAGGCATAAGGAATGGATTTTTCAAGTGGATTCAGTGGAACTAACACCCCGTGCTGACACTTGCAAGTGGATGATCTCTTCCTGTGTGAGGGGTCTGGTCAGAGAGAGCTGCGATGGGCATCATGAAAAGCAGCTTCTGGAAAGGGAAGGGAGCGGCCAAGGCACCTCCTGCCTGAGCTACTGCCCACAAGGAGAGGGAACATAGGTGAAGCCCAGTCGCTGAGAGAGAA
>NW_009733415.1:0-19885 GCF_000703405.1 Apaloderma vittatum
CCCGGCGATTTCCCTCTCTCCCTCCCGGCGCTCGGGCTGCAGCGCTTCGGGTGAGATTCCCTAACGCTGCAGCAGGCTGTGCGCCTGGGCAGGTGTCTTGCTGGGATCTCACCTGACTAGAAGGGAAAAATTGCGGCGTGGAGTCCTGAGGGTGTTGTTGAAAGAAGAGAGAATTAAAACGTTTTATGTGCTTAGAGCAAATCTTCCAGTTTACCTGAAGAGCAGCGTGCTCCTACAGGAAACTTCAGGGTTACAGAGGGAAGGTATCAAAGGGACTGCCCAGCTTTCAGTTCCATGGTGTCTGGACCTTTTTTCACAGTTTCAGTTTTTTTTCTTTTGCTGAGCTCAGTAAGAGGACTTGCGGAGGAGCTTGAAGGCTCAAGTGTTCACCTGCTTTGAGTATGTAAAAGTTAGGTGCTCAAGGTTTTAGAAAGAAGCCAGTGGTTACAATGAGTAGATAAATGTTAAATGCAGCTTCTTACAAAGCCAGTGGCTATTTTCTGCTCAGCCTGCAGACTGAACCCTCAGGGATGGGAAGTAAAGTTAATGACTTCCCAGTTTGTCTGGGAAGCAGAGGCCTGCCTGCTTTTGGTGGTAAGAGAGGTTCTCTCACTGTTCTGAATCCATTACTCCTTGTGAATCATTGCTGCATACATTTAAGTATCTTGAAGCATACTACAAAGTGTTTCATTTGACCCACAGTTTTTTGAGCTGCTGCTTAATTGTGTGCTGATAGAACAGCTGCTGATTTTCTATTTTTTTTTCCCCCACCTGGGATTCAGAGTATTGGGAATAAGCCGAAATCACGCTATGCTAATTTTGTCTTTTAAGTGGCATAGGTAGACACTGGTTATTAATTGGCTGGTTAATTTATTTAGAAGCTGAAGGAGCAGCACCATGTCATGGCCTGGTGTCCAGTGGCAGTGCTGTCCTTACGTGGAGCTACTGGAAGTATTGGGAAATAGCTGGTGTGGACTAGTTCCCCTTGCTAATTCACTGTGTAACCCTATGCATGATGGGTCATCTGCTGGCACAGCTGATGTGGTTTGGAAACGGGAGAAACTTGGGTTGAACAGCAGGATAAATGTATATGGCAAGAGCTCTGCATCCAGCCGGGACAGAGGACGGCTTTCTGATCCTTAGAGATGTAAATGTTCTCGTATAATGACTGGTTTTAAAATCAAGTATCTAAAGCTGTGATTTATGAGGCGTGCATATGGATTGGAAAACACCTAGTGCGGTCTGAAAAACATCAATGACAGATAATGAGTAACAGTGTAGAAGGAGTGAGGATAAATAGAGGGAGGAAAACTCTGTCTCTGTGTTGAGGTTGATGTAGGTAAGGAAACTTTTTTAAGAAAGTGGTTCAAAAGAATGTGCTTATTGAAAAAAACTCACTTGATAAATTATATCTGGTTAGTTGAGGAAAGACTCTGAATACAGAGTTGGTGCTGAAACAACATCTTTGCTGTCGCTTGTGCAAGGTGTTTGTAGGCAGTGTTGTTGCAGTATCTTCAGAGTGACTTGCAGTTCCCCTTGAGAGAAGCAGGCTTTCTGCTCTTGCAGAACCATGTGCAAGGCTGCAGCTTGAGCCTGAAAGAGCTCTGGTACTGGTTTTCCGCTCTTGATCACTGGGATTGTCCTGCTTTCTTTATAATCAGCCTTAATATGTTAAACCAGTCTGTATATCTCTGTCGGTGCTCTGCTAATCTGTGAGAAGGATAAATAAGAGAGCCTCCTGCTTGTTGTGTCTAGTAAAATAAGTGTTCTGCTCCATCGCTAGTGTTCTTTGTCTTGACTTAGAAAGTTAAAACAAGTGGGTTCATGGAGGGCTGCGTCCATTCCGTCTTAGTCTGGCAGAAACCAAGCAAAAACGTGCCTCAGTTCCTTGGGTGCAACTCTGTGTACCCACACGCCTGCTCTGAAGTCAGACTCACAAATGTTGTTCTTCAAGTTGGCAACAAATGATACTTAAAACATGTCACCTCCTTGAGTCTAAAATTTATTCTCATGTCTTATCAAATATATATGTGAAGTACAATAATGACTTATAACCGCGTCATTAAAAAGAAGTCTAATCTACTCCGTGTTCTTTTGATAGCAGCAATTCTAGAAAAATCTTTCTTCTCTCACTGTTTGGACCTTAATTTTGAAACAGGGAACTGGCTTCTAATGTTTCTTTCCTGTGAGACTGTTAAGCAA
Organism: Apaloderma vittatum; assembly: GCF_000703405.1. NCBI lineage: Eukaryota > Metazoa > Chordata > Aves > Trogoniformes > Trogonidae > Apaloderma > Apaloderma vittatum. The sequence goes on from NW_009733415.1 coordinate 2,203, forward strand.
GGATGACGGCTAAGTGTTCTTGGTACTTACACTGGGAAAGTTCTTTCCTTTTGAGTACTCTTTCCAGCCACATCATGTCATGAGACTATAACTTGAGTTGTCCTTGAGTGCTATCCTCTTCCTTTCCCAAATACAGCTCAGTTTAACTGACTCTTTTTATGTTGTTATTATTTTGTATACAGTAGGATACGGTAAGGATTATGGGAGCAGGCTGGTATTTAAATCAAGGATCTTGGTGATAGAGTTTTGACTCCTGGCCTTGCAGCAGGAGTAGCTCGCTTATTTCTTACCTAAATGAGCAAGTTGTGTTAGAATTTAAAACTATTGCAGAATAATTCCATATTGAAGTTACGCATTCAGTTTCTATTTTCTGTCTTATTTTCTGGATCCTGGCAAGCACCTGGGACCTTGGAATTGGCAGCAAGGAGACTTGTCTGATAAGCATCCTCAGTTAAATGTTGCAGTCTTCAGTCACCAGTTGGTGTGACCTTGACTGTTGTGAGTTTTTATAGCTCTTTGTAGTTTGTCTTGACTTCGCTTTTCCTTCTGCTTGCATGGCTGCTATGTGCACATCCACTCTGCCATGGCTTTTGCAGGTTGTTTATACATATAGAGCAGAGCTGAACTCTTTAAAAGCAGTCCTCAAAAAAACCCACAACCCTCTAAGTTTTGTCACTTCAAATGGCATTTGTTGTGTATCCTTCCTGCTGGGAGAATCCTGTGCTGCACTTGGCAGAATCCTTTGTCTAATTGCCACTTCGGTTTGTTTGTTCTTTGCTGTTTTGCCTGTTGTGGGTTTTTTTTGTGTGCTCTACCGTGCTTTACGGTTTCAGAGCTTAGCGAATGTACTTCTTCTGGAAAGCCAGGAAGCTCCTGTGTTAAAGCTGTCAGCCGGACACCCACTTCTGTATGTGGGTAGCGGGTTCCCTCCTCTCCCAGATGCTCAGCTGCCAGCACTGTGTGTGCCTGAGGGGGAGAGTCAGACTGAGGGGAGTGATGCAGAGAGGATTTCTGTCTTGTTTTACTTCACGTCACTGACGAGAAGAAATGAAGCCTACTTATTTGGCAGCTTGCATGTCTAGGAGATTTCCAGCATCTATATTAACTGGGCTTTATTTTCTTTGTGTTGGGAACCTGTAGCTGATCCTTTCGCAGTAGTTTTGAAAGCTGTGCTACTTGGCAACTACTGTTAGGGCACAGAAAGCTTGGCTGGCCGCTGCTTTGGGCTCTATTTCCAGCTCGCTGAATTCCGTCTGGGAGGGAAGCAATCTTGGGTGACTGAAAGCTATTACGGGACTCTCAGTCCTTGCAAATGACAGAGAATCCGGAGACTGTGAGAGGAAAGAAAATTGAAGATGCAAGTGACCTCTGGATGTCATCTACACGAGCCTCCTGTTTGAAGTTGGATGAGCTTGGAGGTCAGGTTAGACTGCGCGTGGGCTTGTCCAATTTAGTTTTGAAATTCCTCCAGGAATGGGAAATCCAGTTTCTCTGGGCAACTCATTCTGGTGCCTAACTGCTGTCACTGTGAGAAACTTTTTCTTTGCACCCACTTAGAATTTTCATTGTTGCGATGTGCAACCCTTTCCACTCGCTGGTTCTGCTGTGTGCCTGCTGGGAAGGTGTGAGGAGAGAGTAGGCTGACAACAAGCTTCAGAGTCAGGCCGAAGGAGCAGGCTGCAAAGCTGGACAGAGAAGAGGAAAAACTGTTTACAGTTCATACTACTGCAACAGGCTCTGAGGCTCTGTCGTGAGAGGTGGAAGCCTGTCACTGAGAGCTGGAGAAGAGACATTGTTGTCATTGCAGGTTTTAGTGTTTTGTTTTGTTTGTGTTTTAGAAAAGTTACCTATTGATTAATAGCAATAAGTAAACTTTCTGAAGCTTTCCCTGTGATTCACTGAGTGCAGTAAACAAATAGCTCAACGAATTCTGAGCGCTGATAATGTTGGCAAATATTTATAGTGTAGAACTGTTTGTGCTTTGTAATTGATTCACATGTATTAGCTTGTGTGCTGAATGAGCAGGAGGCACTTGGCTTTCTGCACAGCCAAATGTAGATTGAGCAGTGTTTCGAATAAGAGTACAGGGACAGGTTGGCGTCCTTGTGCATGTGGATACAGCTTCTTTTAAGTAAAGAGTGAAAGGAAATTTGCCAGCAAGAAAACTTGATGCCAGATGTGACCCATTAATTTACAGCAATTACTCAATTAAAGCTCTTGTTCAGCGAGGGCTGGTACTAGTTGTAAAAGGAGGAGGCACGGTTGTGTAGACCTTATGAGGATCCCTGGTTTATGCTGAAAGCCAGGTCAGGTGTTACAGGCTGCCTGGAGGGGTGTACATGTGTTTGTTGTGTTCAGGGCTGGAGTTTCACAAATGGATGAAACCTGTGCTGCTGCCAGAAAGAACCGTTTTTCCTCCCTTAGCTGTCTTGGGCTGCCCGTTCTTGCCTCCAAATTGCCCTTCAGGTGCAGTATAAGAGATCCTCCACTCTGCAGCCAAGGGAGCATTTTCTGTTAATACCTTTGCTTGTGGGTGGGATGATTTTCCTTTGGGTGTGACTATTGCACTTTGCTGATTTGTTTACACCTTCCTTGTGTGAATGACATGCCTGGTTTTATGTTGTTTGCCATCAGTACCGTCAACTCGATCAAAAGCATAGAGCTTTCTTCCCTAAATAGGCCAAACCACTTTGGATCCGGACTTGCTTTGTGATGTTGCTTTTTTTCTTCATTTGTTGTCTTTCTTGCTGTTGGAAGAGTTGTATAAAACAGTTCTCATAGTACATGTGGTACATAGCAATCCATGAGAGTTTAAGCTTTTGTGTTTGGGAAAAAAATAAATATTGTTGAATTCCAATACAGCATAATTAATTTTGAAGTATGCAGTAGCGAGGAAATCCTAGCCTGTTAAAAGGGCTCAGACTCTTGAGAGGCTGAGAGCTTGGCAGCTGCTTGTGGGAGGAAGCACTGCCTGGGAGCCTGCGATGGACTGGTGCCGGCACTAACTGTGAACCAGGCGGCAGCAGCCTTTGGTACCAGCTGTGGAGGCTGGCTTCATGCTGGTGCAGCTGAAGAGCAGGAGCATGTAAGTAACTCTGTCGACTAGTTGTGTAGGAATTTCATTTAGACCTGTTTCACTGGCATCTTCCTCGCTGATTGAAGGAAACATCGTCATTGTTGAGTAGCTGAAGTTGATTACGTGTTTCAGCTTGGCATTATGGTTTTTTTCAGGGTTTGATCTTGGGGGTTTTTTTGGTGCTTTTTGTGAGACATGTCTATGTTCAATGTGTCTTATATATCAAAAAGATGGGGAGCACTTGTGCAGACTCCGGTCTCCAAGCTAATTTTTATTCTCTTACCACACCAGACAAAAGTGTAGGAAAGTTTGCAGAAGGGCGTCGGTGCTCTGTGAGAGCTGCTCAAGCTTAGCAAGGTTCTGCTGCCTCCCGAACGAGTGGCAGCCCCAACAGAATAAGCTGCCTCTCTGAAGACAGATTTAACTATCTGATGAACAGGGATTTTTTTTACCCATTTTTTATGTTTCTTTCATAGGTACGTGGTGAGGTAACAGCTGTTGAACTATGGCGTTCAACAAGATCTGGTATACCCTAGCCCTTGGACTTCTGCTGCCTTGTTCTTGTGCCCATACGGACTTCTTCACTTCCATCGGTGAGGCGTGTTTTGGTGTATGTGCCACACAGCTGAAAGAATTTCTTGGTGGCTCTCAAAACTGATTCTGCATTGATGTGTAAATGGCACCCAAGTCTTTCACTGATACAGACCTGAACCCGCTCACTAGTTCTTTTGACCTTACTGACTTCTTTTGTGAGAAACACACTTTGAGTTAAATCAGTCCATTTAGTCTCAATGACCCGGGCTGGGCTTTGTATTTGTTGTGTATTCTTACAGCTATTGGATTTTAAACAAAATTTCCCTGTGGACTGTTGCACAAATGTAGTAGTGAGGAAGACATCGTGTTACAATACCAGTATGCCCATGTACTTTCTCTTGGGTTCTGATGGCCTGTGACACAGCTGAAGATGTGGACTGTGTCACTTCGTGATGAACCAGTTCAGCTGCCTGCCTGCAGGAAATGAAGCAATTATTAATTAATAACAAAGTCTGTTAGTGGACCGATTGAACTCATGCAAGTAATCTGAAAAATAAAACACTGGATTAGTATTGTATATCAAACACGAAGGCTTTGTATATTTCTGTAGCTTTGTCTTTATTTGCTCTGCATTATGGATGCTTGGATGAAAGATTACTCTGTTGAAACCTACTTCCTTTTCCAAATGAATCCTAAATTAGTTCTAATAATAAATATGTGATATTACATTAATTTCCATGGCAACAGGCTTGGTCCAGCCTGAGATTGTCTCCTCAAAAAAAGGCAAGAAGCCTTACTCAGATACTCCTTCAGAATTATTTAAGCAAATGCAGAAGGACTGAGAGGAAGAAAGTAGAGGAAGAACACCTCTAGTTTTTATTTTTTATTTTTTTTCTCCCTGTCTAACCAAACTAATTTGTTTTCTAGGTCATATGACAGACTTAATTAATACAGAAAAAGATCTGGTGGTGTCACTGAAAGATTACATCAAGGCAGAAGAAAGCAAGCTGGAACAGATCAAAAAGTAAGCAGCTTGTTTCATAGTGCTAATAGTTAATAATCTGAGTTTACCCTTTTGTAAAAAGTGCTTCCCAAGGGTGATTAAATTTGTGGAATTTTTCCTTTTGGGCAAAGCATAAACTAACAGGTTTTGCCATGTTTTTGTCCTGAGTTGTTATCTCTGAGCCATTGGTTTGTTGTATGCAGCTTTCTAATGATGGAATCTAATCAGCCTGCTTTCTGTAGGATACCTTCACTTTAGGACTGCTGCTTGCATGTAATTCCCAAGGGGATGTAGGTCTTTCAATGACAGTTTGCTTAGTGGAAACTAAAACCCAAAAAGTCTCCAGATGAGTGTTGCAAGGACTGCAATGACACACTAGATGTAAAAGCAAAATAAAACTACTGTTTTAAATAACAAGAGACCTGACTATTGCCATTACTGTGTTGCTCAGCTCTATGGGAATGAGGATCAGAGCCCAGTATGTCAGATTTTATCACAGCTAGAAATAAAAATTTTTGTATCGTGAAACACAGTGGTTTCCTGGCTTTCAAAAATGTGCATAAATCTGTTGTGAAGATGTTTAAATGATTTTAGATAGATGCATGAATTTTAACTTTTGTGTGTTCTATTACCATCCAAGAAAGATGGTTCTGCCAGACTGTATTTATTTATATCACTTAAAATACAGAGTTGGAGTTGCTCACACGTTTAGAATGCTGTAAGTATATTCTTTATAGCTACAAATTAAGATGGGAACACGCCCACTGGATATCCACAAGTGTGTAAATACAGTTTATCATATAAGCATTGCAGCTGTGTTTTTATTATATTAGAGGGGCTCGCTGTCGTGTAAGCAGTGAGAAAACCTGGAAAAAACGCCAGCATCATTTGAGTTTGTTGGGCTCTGCTTTGGCTGAAGGATGTTAGTTGCTGGTGTTGACGTGAACTCGGTGGAAGTTGGTCATTCACTGAACTGCGAAGGATGGCTCACACCTTGTGGGGGGCACGTGGTGGAGATTTTTATGAAACACAAGCTACTTGAAAGACATCCTGGCTGTGTGGTTGTGGCTCATGGTTACAATGACTTTCAGCTACTGAGGAGGTTTGATAGTCATGCAGTGGGAAATGTAGGATGGATTTGACCATGTGCAGCCTGACTGCGCGGTTTGTTGAAGTTGGTTTCTTTTAGTCTCTGGTTTGCTGGAAGCTGGACTTGGTGTACGGGAGCCGGCTTGTGTACAGCGTTCCCTTCAGGTTACGTGTTTTGTATTTGCTTTCTGTTGGTGTTGGTGTTTGGCATTCTCTGCGGAGTGTGGCTTTTTTGACACTCATTTATCCTGTTCAGGGTGTTGCTGTGTGTCAGGATGTTTTGGCTAGAGAGAGGAAGCCTGGTGGTTTTGCAGACGTGTAGTAGCATGGCTCTAGTGCTTACAGCACGACCGATGTGTTTCCTGACTTGAGACTGGAGCAGCCTCCCTGGATGTTTCTGTTTCAAACAGTAGATGAGGAACAGTCGCTGCTGAGAGGTGTCCTTGTTTCAGTGTGTGTCAGAGCTGTGAATGGCTTGTGTTCCTGGCAGGGATGGAGCACTTGATGGGGGTCAAAACTGTAGCACCGGCAAGTTGAGCTGGGCTCCTCCTCCTCTGGGAGCGTGAGAACCGCGTGTTTCTTCATACGAGCTTACAGGATGGAGGGCAGCTTGGTGGGGGGGGCAAGGGGCTTCTAGATTTAAGAGTGTGTGTTGCAATGATAATGATTTGAGACAAGCGTTGAACTACGTTTTTGTAAACTTTAGAAAAAAAGAGAGTTTGAAAGATCAAAATGTAGGTAAAGCTTTGTTTTTGATTAGTCGTGCATGAAAACTCACAATGGTGCTGCTGGCATACTGCATTTGGTATTTGCAGGAAGCAGTTCATTCAGCAGTATTCCAACAAAGACCGCAAGAGCAATGCAAGGTTTAGGCTGCAGCTGAGGAGGGAGATTATTTAAAAAAAAAAAAGAAAGGAAAAGAAAAAAGGCCCCTTTTGTTCTTCCTAGAAAAGCTTTGTATATAGATAGTGTAAAAGCTTGCAATTTGTGTTGGGGTTTTTATTAGTGAAGACTGCTGAGTAGCATGAAATCAAGTTTTGTAATGCATTGGCGGACTTGTACGAGAGACTTCAATTAATTTATATTTCCAATCTAGATGGGCAGAGAAGTTGGATCAGCTGACAGATACTGCTACGAAAGACCCAGAGGGATTTTTAGGACATCCTGTAAATGCATTCAAGTTGATGAAACGGCTCAACACAGAGTGGGCTGAGCTGGAAAGCCTGGTTCTGAAGGACATGTCAGATGGTAAGTATGCCTCTAGTAAGAATAAAGATCACATAATTACCTATACTTGACTGTGTCTTTCACGTGTCATGGTTTGAATTAGATTTGTAAATCTGCTCTTGAGATGCATTCGTACAAAACAATCCTAGAAGACCTGCCGTTTTGCTGTCAGTGTGCTATATATAATTTGAGCTTTACAAAATTAGGAACACTGGTGTTTAAAGTGAATAATCTCCTTGGGTGATTTAAATTTTTGCAAGGGATCAGGGCTTGCTTTGTGTACTCTCTCACTTCCTGCAAACTAGTATTTCAGGATATTTCGTCTCTGATGACTCTGTCAAACAGAAGAAAGGGAACAAAATTCTTCTGAGTGCAAGACGTGAGGCTGGCTGTGAATCTAGTCAAGTGCTGCTGCTATGCCCAGAGCTGTTAAGGTGTGATCATTCAAAAGATGAATGCTGGCAGAGGCTGAGCATTTGTGGAACTAATCTGGATTAGCGTGGTAAACCCTTTGCTGCCTCCCTTCTCAGGCAGCTTATTTTTGGGAGCAAGGCGTAAAGTAGTTGACTCTGAAAAACTTGCTTACCAGCAAGGAAGGTGGGGTGATTATATTTGCCTGGTGAGAATCTATCTCAACTACTAATGCCAGGTGTAGATTTGTAGTGTGAAATGATAAAAAAGTGGAGCTTTTGTCTAACCCAGAGATTAACCCAGGGTTAGTCTCTCACAGCAGTTCAGTACAATCAGCTTCCCTGTTGCTGCTGCAAGGGACTGAATACGCTGACTGAAAGGTTTTAGCTTCCATCCAGGAATCTGAGCCAGTACATAGTAAGTTGTTCTTCTGAATGAGAGGGGAAAAATCGATTGTTTTAAGAAAATTGTCAGGAGAAAGGAAAATACGGGGTCGGCATAGTGTAGTGAAAGAAAGGCTATGCAGAAGTGAAAGGTTATGGTATTTTTTTAAGGCAGGAATACCTCTCCAGAAGGTGATAGTGTTATCACGCCTGAATGGTTAAAAAGGACTTACAGAGAGTGGTAGAAGCCACAAATTTGGCCAGTTTGTTATTTTTTGGTTGGTTTTGCACCTTTGTCTGCTTTGGGTCATGGCACTTAGTTTTCTGCTGGTGTATGTTAGGTGAAGTGAACAAATATCATGTTGGCACTGTCCTTACTTAATGCTGTGCAGCTTGTGGTGCTCTCTGGATCTTGGGAGGAAAGAGTTGGATGAGTAGAAAAGTTATGTTTCTGTAAATGCAGGAGTGGCTGTTTGTTCAGACCAAGGTCCTTGTGGCATGTTTGGTTGATGCTGTTCCTTGTGGTGACTGCCTGTCCCAGGATGCTGGTTCTGCCCTCCTGGCTTTCTGGAGTTCTCATTGACCAGCTTTTTGACTGTGCAGAAGCAGAAAGGGAAAAATAGCATGAGTTCTCCCACTGGAGAGAGGATAATGCACTGGCTCTACAGGAGAATTGTGTTACCTCTTTGAAAAGCCCTCAAATTTTCTGTTTTGACTGTTCCTTTGCTTTCTTCTCACAAAAAAAAAAAAAAAGGCTAACTTATCAACATGCATCTTGAGTTCAATTTGGAGTTGTGTGAAGATGGATCTTGAGGAGCCTTTTTAACTGTGAGCTTCTCAAGTTTTTATGTAACTACATCAATGCTCAAATCCACAGAAAGTGCTGAGGTTCCTGCTGGCTGCTTAGTTGCCCAAGGTCTCATCAAAAGCTCTTTGCAGTTAGACATCAGTATTGTTTCTCATCTGTTTATTGGCCAGCCATAACCTTTTTTTGGGTGGTTTTTATTTTTTTGTGTTCTTGTTTTGTTTGGTTTTTTTTTTAAACTGTTAAGACAAAGAGAGTTTCTGCCTGAAACTGAAGGGGTGCTTCTGTCCTTTGGAAACAAACTTATGTTGTTGTTTGGTGCTCTGCAGGGCTGATAGCTCTTCCTGACTTATTAATGGTCTTGTCTGAAATACTACCTTTCTCCAGAGCAGGGAGTCATTTCATGCGTAGAGTTTATGGAATTTTTGAGATAAAGGTGGCCAAATGTTTCACTGTCTTTCCCAGGCTTTATCTCCAACATGACTATCCAGAGGCAATTTTTCCCAAACGATGAAGATCAGACTGGTGCAGCAAAAGCCCTTCTGCGGCTTCAAGACACGTATAATTTGGACACAGACACCCTCTCCAGAGGGAACCTCCCAGGTAAGAGTCAACAGTCTTATTTTCAGAAGGCACTGTGAACTTGTACTAAATCCTGTCCTTCTTCCAAATCACTTATCTGTTCTGTCTTGTTTCACTGTAGTGTGTAAAGGTAACGCTAGGAAAACATCTCAGCTAGCTGAGAGTTTATGAAAAGTGGCATGATTTGGGTTGTTGAGCTGAAATCGATGTGTTAATTTTAATTCTGCCACACCTTGAGAGAGGAACCCAGGAAGAGGTGACGGCGGGCGTACTTGAGTCCATTGCTATGGTGGTTCTGTCAGAAACTGCATCCACTTGGCTTCCCTGCCCAGGACTTTCTTCTGTCGGCACGCTGCCCAAGTGCACGTGGATAAACACACTGCACAGAGCATGCGTTCCCTTCTGAACTGAGACACTTCTGTCCCAGTGTTCTTGCTCTACTCACATGCTCGTTTTCTGCTTGTGCTAGAACTTGAAAATTTCTTTTCAAAGTCTTTCTTCTAGTTATGGTAAGATAATTTACAGTTAATAGTTTTTAATAAAAAAACCAGTAGCAATAAAATCTGGGCCAAGTGAGGATTTTCCTTGTGTTGAAGTAGTTGTGCACTGGCAGATACTTAGTTTTATTGCACCATCTAATACTTTGTAACAAAACAGGTCTATCATTTATTAGCCCTTTCTCTCTCGTGGGTAAGCTGGACCTTTCATATTGGGAGAGACTGAAGTTCTTTGAGCTTAAACTTCGTCAACTAACAACGAAAGACAAAGCGTGTTCATAGACTTGAGGTTATGTGGCATTACCTGAGGTAATCTTTAATAGACCTATGCAGGAGTAGACATGCTGCTTCTTTGGTAGAAGATTCTGCTGAGTTCCTTGTTTCCTCTGTTTGAAAATAGCACTGTGCCAACTGGCAAAAAATCAACTCTGCAATCCATCTGTGTTTTTGAAAGCACTCATTGTGGTCAGATGCCTAATAAAATTAAGGGTAATTGGCTTTATATGTTATGATGTATAACCTTGCTTTTGGGTTTAGTTCAAGACTGTCTGAAAGATCTACAGATTGATTCTAATGCAATAAACAGTTTGTTATTGTTTTCTTAAAAGTAGCTTATTGCTTCTTTTGAAGCAATAAACTGTCCAGACTGTGTGTAATACAGTGCATTCTCGAGAACTTTCAGGTTCTGCAATTACAAGAGAATAGGCTGATCTCTTCAGAGCTCCAGAGAGGAACATTCCACACAGTCACTCCTCTGTGCTCCTTGTTTTCCTTCCCGGGAAATTTCTGTTTGGCCAGGTTGACAAATTTTGGTTGGAATCTTGACTACGGCTGTATCGCTTACTAGTTTTCCTGCATTACAGGCTGTGCTGTTTCTTTATATTAATTATCAACACTATTTGATGACTGTGGTCTTGAGTACCCTTTTAGAGTTGCCTTTTGTGTTTGGATGTTATGTTGCTTCCAGATGTGCAAGGCTACAGTGCTGCAACCTGCTACTCCAGAGCACTCCACCGCCACTGCCCCACATTCCTTAATATTTGTGTTATTTTAGAGTTTGCGGCTCCAGACTCAGAAACCTGAAATCACTGGCCGTCACAGGAAGGATAGCAAGGTGTTTAATTAGTGAGCAGAAACAAACTTGGTTTGTTGGATGCTGCTTGTCATGAATGTCCCTTCAGCTGTTTAATCTCTTAAGGCATGTCTTTAATAGAAGAATTCCCCTGTTTGAACACAGATGTGGGAGCTGCTATTGGAAACCCAGGATGTGTTAAGATGTAAGAAGGAATGTAATTATATGTAATGTCTGTAACATATGTAATTATACGTAATAAATGTAATAACTGCCAGGTCGCATTTCCTTTTTACATGTTCGGATCTGAGGTTTCGTTGGGCCTTAATTTACAGTGGCAAAAATAGGAATGTGTAATTTGCTTACTAATGTTTTAATCTTTCAGACATCTCTTCAAATGTTTCTAAAAAATGACTGCCTTCAAAACTCTTGAGAAGCTGGGAATTTACTGACTGATGTTGTTAAGATTTTGCTTTTCTTCCCCTATTATGCTGTCACTAACAAGATGTCCTTCAGTAACAATTTGAAAGCAATAATGCAATGTCTTTGAAACCAGATTGATGCAACTTTGTATTACGATTGCTCGAAGCGTTTGGGGTTTTGAAGAAGGAAGGCTCATTTTATTTTCCACTAATGGTAAAGACATTTGGCTGGTTGCTGGTGTTCTCGCAATGGAAAACTGTATCTAACCACTTGTGTATTCTGCCAAGGATTTACAGGCTTTAGATACTTAAACTGAGTCTTCAGCAAACAGCCGCCACAAAATGGAGAGGTTGAAGAGAAACTGTGCTGAAAAGAATTAAGAAATAACTGACTGTTACTCTGAAGATTGGTCTGTAATTCTGTGTGAACTCTGTTTGGTTTGCTTTAAATGCAGGTGTGAAGCACAAATCCTTTTTAACAGCTGAAGATTGCTTTGAGCTGGGAAAGATTGCCTACACTGAAGCTGACTACTACCACACGGAGCTTTGGATGGAACAAGCTCTGAAGCAGCTGGATGAGGGCGAAGTGTCTTCTGCTGATAAAGTCTACATCCTGGACTATCTGAGTTACGCTGTGTACCAGCAGGGAGACCTGGGCAAAGCTATGATGCTCACCAAACGCCTTCTGGAGCTGGGTAAGCCGGAGGGATCTGACGCTCACCACGATCTAGCTCTGTGGTGGAGCAGATGCTAGCTACTGATTTGTGCAGAGATGGAGTGTGGTCTTAGCTCTGTTCTGACTTGTATATAGGTTCTCAAAAAGGATTATTACTGACATGACCGTTAACATCCTGATGTGTAGTTTTCAGTTAAAATGAGGATTGTATTACCATAAATCAGATTTTGCTACCCTGTTTTTAGACGGACAATTACAATCTCAGTTACCACATCAGAAAGTGTCGTGGTTAAGGATTGCTCCTTTCTGTTAAAGTGTTTTCTGCCTGCTGTTGCTGTTGTCTTCCAACCACGTACCAGTCTTAGTCATTACTGCCTGAAATTTGATTCTCTTACTATATCTTACTTTTCGGTAAGAAATGTACAGGCAGGAACCAAATTAATGAAATTGAAGCTAAATTGGCGACTCCAAATCTCTGCAGATTATTTAGATGCAAATTAAGCATACTTGAGATGAAAAACTTGGAAAAATAAACATTACAGAATGCAATATTGTTTTAGGAAATAAGAAAAGTATTTATACTTCTGTAAATATTCCCCACGCTTACTGTAACGGATGCGGTAGGAAGCTCAGAACTAAACCTAATACAGCAAAGGCTGGTGATAGTTCATTTATTAATGAACTGAAGCTAATTCTATAAGTTTAGTGATGGTTAAAAGCTTTGTTACCAGAAATTTTTATTCCCATCAGGGAAGTTCTTGGGTTTAAAGCCAGTCCTACTGTCCCAGCTCTCTCCCTGGCCAGTCTCCTTGCCTTTCCCTCCCTGGTGAGATCATCGGAAATGTCCAAACCCTTTTTCTTAGTGCTTGGGCCTTGGTGCGTAGTGAGGATCCTGGCTTCAGAGCAAGCAGTTTCTTACCTATGAATGTGTTGAGCTTAGGTCTGAAAGCTCTTTGTGTCCTTTCCTGCGGAGGAGTAAGGATGTGTGCTTGCTGCAGGCTTTAGCTGTTCTGTGAATGCTCTTAAACCAGGGATGTTTGTGATTTCTTTTGGAGAAGCAGGAGGGTGCATCTCTTTTCTTTTTCTTTCTGTAAATATTCTGGTGTGGATACTTCTTCACAAGCTGGAAACTTGCCAGTGATACTTGTTTGTATCGTTGTCAACAGATCCTGAACATCAAAGAGCAAATGGGAACATGAAGTATTTTGAATATATCATGGCTAAAGAAAAAGAAGCAAATAAGTCCAGTACGGATTCAGAAGACCAGATGGAGAGGGAAACTGAGGTTAAGAAAAAGGATTACCTGCCCGAGAGAAGGAAGTATGAAATGCTGTGCCGTGGGGAGGGTCTCAAAATGGTAAAGTGGAGTAGACTGTTTTCAAATGTATGAAACCAACCGTATCAAAACAATGTCAAGAATTCGTATGTGGCGTGAAAGCAATGAAGTTTTTATAGCAGTTGGCTGAGTGTGTAGAACTGAGGATTAGCATATGTTGGATTTCTTCCCCGCTTCATTCTATCCAGTAGACAAAAAGTAATATTGCCGCAGGCACAGCTGAAGAACTTGGATGTGCTACATGACTGCGATTAACTAAATAAAGATGCTGGAAGTCTAGATGTGCAGTATTGAATGAGAGTAGGGGCTTTTTTTAGTGACAAAGCTGTTTTTAAAAGGACTATGAGAAGTCCTGCTTGATGCAGTATTATTGAGTAATGTTAATTTGCTGAAAGTACTAATTTCTCTTTTAACTTCTAACATTAAGGTAGGGAAAATGAATTGCTCCTGTCTGTTGTTTTCAGGACATCTTGTTTCTTAGAAACATGAATTTCATGGAAGTTTTCTGATTATCTCTTGTCCCACTTGCTTTCAGACTCCTCGGAGACAAAAAAGACTCTTCTGCCGTTACTACGATGGGAACAGGAATCCTAGATACATTCTGGGCCCTGTCAAACAGGAGGATGAGTGGGACAAACCTCGAATTGTTCGCTTCCTTGACATCATCTCTGATGAAGAGATCGAAACTGTGAAAGAACTAGCAAAGCCAAGGGTAAATGCCTTATGCCTTTTGGAACCTTAAATTCCGTGTGTAGTTTTCTGCATGCGTGTGTGGTTTTTTTTGCCTCATCTTGAATGCAGATGTGTGTGCAGTGTGCTCATATGTTGCCTTTCTCACCTGGTATCTCTTGGTGACACGCTCTTTGAAGGAGACAATGGGGAAGCTGGAAACTGTGTAATTAAGAGAGGCAGGTAACAGCAGTGCAAGATTCTCGGCCTCTTCTGGCAGACACAATTTCAGCAGTGCCGTGTCAGATAAGAAGGAGAATGTTCTACAACAGAAAACGACTGTACTGCAGCTAGGTTGCCTTGAGGTACACGTGTCATCTGGTTTCTGTTCAGGTTTCTTCGTTTTGTTTTTTCTTTAGGCGTGTGTTTGCCAAAGTTGTGACACAGCAAGAGTGTTATGTGGGAAGGCAGCCATTCCTCTGGTCCTGGAATGCTACCTTATTGTAGAGACAAGAATGAATCGTTGTATTTTCCATTCAGTATAAAACTTGACTTCTGTCTCCCAGGCTTTGAAGTTGCTTGCAGATAAAGGAGCTGTAAGAGGGCAGACTTAATCAGCTGCTTATTCACAATGCCGGCTCATCCAATCCTGTTTCAGAAACTGGATCCTGAGGTTCTTGTTTCTGAATGCGGAGTAATCCAGGGCAGCTCTACTGTCAGAGTGAGCAGGAGTGTCCGAGACAAACAGCAAACTGACCAAGTTGCCTTCAGTATCCAGTCACACTCTATCCAGTGTGACTTCGCACCTCAAGGTGTGCACTGAAGATGTAGTTAGTTAAATAGATATATTTTTCCATTGATTACTTCTGAATAAGATTGAAACTTGTAGAAAAATAATTTTCCTTCCTTTTTTTCTTTGTTTTTAGCCTAAATGGCTTTTCAGCCAGGGAGAGCTGAGCAAATGGAAATGAGGGGAATAAGTGCATTAAGTATATGACAGAATGCTAGCTTGGTCTGCTGCAAAGTAAATCAGCTGTGGGTAACACATGGGCACACTGAGTATGAGGCTGTCCTTTCCCACTGCACTGAGTACTGGGTAGCCTGAAGGTGATTTTAAATCAACCTGAAGGCTGATGTGCTGTATTTCTGAGGTAACATTCTGAACTGTAAGCAAGAAGTAAAAGCAATTGTCTTCACTTACCTGTAAATCATCTCCTCCTGCTCTCATGTCAGACAGCCTTGCTGCAGCTCTACAAACCAGAGCCCCAGTTGTTTGTGGGTGATTAAGCCCCTTTGCTGCTGCAAAAACTCTGGCATTACATCTGTGGAATATGTCTGAATCACTTCTTTATGGAGTAGAAACAAGTCTCAGCACTGCAAATAACCTGTGGACATGGTGATTTCAACTTCTGAACTTGCTGAGACAATTGTTTTCTTATCAAATGCTTGGCTCATGCTAAAGACTCGGAGATTCATGGTTCATTGATGCAGAAGCATCGTATGCGATTAGCATTCCACGTATTTCCTATGGCCGAGGCCTCACAGACCTCAGTTAGGAGTGTAGCAAGAGAATTGTGTTTTCTGAGACTGGAAGGTTGTCTCCTTGCTGGAGATGTTACCGTCGCCACCTCTCAGGAGACAGCGTTGCCTGCTCTGTGCCCATCCTGCTGTGCTGGCCCCATGGAGCCTTCTTGGTCAGCTTGAGGAGTCTTGCTGGAGTAGTACTTTGTACCTTGATTCCTAAATGTGTCGTGCACGGCACGAGAGGAGTGGCAGCATATTATCGGTTCCCCATACCTTTTCTTGTTAGTAGGCGTGGAGAGGCCTTGAGTTTACTTAGTTTATTTTAGCGATAGAAGAATGCTTCTTGTGTTTGTTTGGGACTTGCTATGCTGTTTTGTGTCTCTTCCAATACAATGTAAATGTGTCTGTGGGCTCAGCAATTAGTTTGTGATTCAGTCCTGCTTTTTGGTATAGAAAGAATCAAAAAGGTAGGGTTTTATTCATCTTTCTCTTATACAAGATCAGAGTGTTGCCTGTATTCAGTTTAGCTGTAAAACCCATATGTGCAGGACAGAGCGCTAACAAAGGACTGATTGTACACATGCCATATTGTGCCACTTCCAGCAGCTGTTGCAATACTTTATTCAGACGACTGTTCTTGCTACAGAAATGGAAATGTTTCTTCCTGGAAAGCTTGATCTTCTCTAACGCTCTGTTTGAAAAAAACAAACCAAAAACCCCTAAACCGCTCTCTTTTAGTAAAATTGGAGACTCTCCCTCCTTCCCCATCACCGCTTTTATGAATTTCCACCCCCTCCATAAAAGAAAAAGCACTGCAAAAGGTGAACCGGGTGGCTTGCGTGGCATTTCCCCCTTAGGCTTCTGAATGGTCGGATTGCTGTGATGCAGTATGTGCTTTGTAATGCAAACTATTCTGATGGTTCGCTTCACAGCTGAGGCGAGCCACCATTTCAAACCCCATAACAGGAGCCTTGGAGACGGCACATTACAGAATTAGCAAAAGGTAAGAGAGCTCTATGCCAGATGTTTTGGGCCTGTAATGAGTGTGTAGATTCTGCTCATTATGGGGAAAAAAAAAAAAATCAAAGAGGTGGTCTAAAAAGACAACTTGGCTTTGTAGTCCACCGCTTTATCACATGCAGATCTTGTTACAGGCTGTTACTGCTGAGTTTCTCAGTCTTTTCCTTCAGCTAGAAGTTGTGGGGGCGTATTTTGATTTCTTTGTCTGTTTTGGTCACCTCGGTGTGTGTTCTCAAACGACTGTCTGTACACGAAGCAGGTCTTCAATCAGTGTAAAAAATACATGATGCTACATAACCCTTGGTAGAATCTAGATTTTTTTTTTTTTTTTAATGTTCACTTCACTTTGTTTTTCCCACCAACCAAAAATTGTCCTCCCTTGCCTTTCAAATCTAGCCGACCACTTGAAGTGCCTTTATATATCTGAGATGCTTCAAATCCTTGCTGTGAGTGACAGCTGGAGCGACGTGCAAAACACATGTTCGTTAGCCACCCAGAGTTCCATTGTCTGGGATAATCCTGTACTCCTGTCTGGGCTCTTTTACCTCCTGCTGCCACAGGTCTGGCAGAGCGCAAGCTCTTTTTCACTGGTCTCCTGGGTCTTTCCAGCTTGTCTGTTAAGTGCCCCAGGTCTTGAATTTAGCTCATGTTCAAAATGGGTTGGCTCTAAAAGAAAGCAGTTGTCCCCTACCTGCCCCCTGTGGTTTCAGTAGTGGTGGTTAAATATAGGCTTGGTGTTTCAATGACATCAAGCCAACGTCATGAAAGGAATTAAACTTCTGGGTGAAGAGGAATTGTCTTTGAAACTCAGCATCATAAATTACTTGCAGAAAGTCTCTAGCAGAAAACAACCCGAAAAAAAAGAAGGAAAGGAAAAAAAAAAAAAGGAGGAAAAAAGTGAAAGGACAACCTAACCAAATTTTTTCAATTTGTTTTGATTTGGACATGGCAGCTGCGGCTTCTGTTGCCCTTCTAATATTGCTAATTGAAGAGCATTGCATACCATCCAGACCAATCGGAACCCTTTCAAACACCTGTGGCTTGGCAAAAAAGCAGCCGACTAGGTGGGTTAAGCCCTTGTCCTTTCTCTTTTTGTAGCTGAGCCGTGCTACTGTTCATGACCCTGAGACTGGGAAACTGACCACAGCACATTACAGAGTCTCTAAGAGGTAAGGGCACCGTCTGCCAGAGCTATACCCAGCCCGAGGGAGCGGTCTGGGACTGGATTGCTTCTTCTCTAAACTGGGCGGGGGACAAAGGAGGATTTTGCATCGGTTTTCTATTCTTAGTCTTGCTTTAGAAGAAAGAATGGCCTCCGGCAAACTGAGCTGTCGCGTAACAAAGCAAGCGGCCTGCT
>NW_009733415.1:19898-23961 GCF_000703405.1 Apaloderma vittatum
AGAAAGTAGTTTGGAATGTTGGTGGTAGCGAAGGTGGAAGTGCCGTCTTGCTTGGCCTGGCTTATCTAGTGCAACTAACGTACTAAAACTGTGTGTGCAGCACCGGGTTCTGCTTCCGCTAACAAAAGCACCAGGAGAGGCTGAAACTAGCACCGATGGGCTCCTGTAGCTTGGGAGGGGATAGTGCTAGTCGATGATTTTAAATAATTTCCTTGTTTAAATGATTGGAAGTAGTTGCTGCTTCGATAGAAAACTAGTATTCTTTCAGCTTCTTTGAACACAACCCCTGACATTAGAGTAGCTAGTAGCTTAATGGTTTTTACTTGACTATGAATTCCTTTAAAAAGATAAAAGTGATTTACAATACTGGATTAAGAGAAGTTAGTTGGTTCAGGATAGATTATAACTCATGGAAACTAAGAAACCATGGTAGCCGAAGTCTGATCCTTAAAGCCATGCTTGTTACAAGCAGAAAATTTTTATTTTTATACATGGAAAACTGCCTTGGACCTTCAGCAGCCTGCAGGTCTGTTTACTCGTCAGAGCTCTTGCAAGCAGGGGGCGTCCAGCGAGATCTTACATGTTTGCTCCTTTAAAACTACCTCCACAAGCTCCCTCCAGAATGACTTTAGGAACTTATATCTTCCTGTTTGACATCTGTTGTGTTTAATTTTTGTTTTCTATTTTTAAGGTCTGTGCACGTCTTACCTGTCTCTGTTATCCATGGCTGCATGTGTTAAAGAAAGCGTTTCTTCAGTGTCTGACACAGACTGTTTGAACATAACCTTCACAGTTCCTGTCAAACTTGGTGTGCTTAGTAACAGGCATTAGAGAAAGTGGCCAGATCAGAAATTGAAATTGAGATGCGTAATTTGCCCCTTTTATTTAGAGTTTTGATTTTAATCAGTGGGAAGCGTGTTATGCCTTAAGACTATTGCAGATACCACAGTCAGAAAAAGCAGCATTGGGTAACACCCATCATTAAAAGCTGATACCCTAGTGGGTGTGTGCAGCTGATGGTGCAGCCAGTCCCTTTTGCCATCGCCTTCTATTGGCTTTGCGACATGACAAAATAACTGTTTCCCCTAGAGCTTTAATCTGGAATGAGTCGAGTCTCAGGGCAGCCACTGCTGCTGAAGCGCTGCCGCCTCCCTGACGTGGAGCGCTGCGAGCCCCCAGCTGCCTTGTGGCTCGGACCTGGTGAGTGTGAGGCCCTTAAACGTTTTAAGGTGTGGGGCTCAAAAGGGTGGTACTCTGCAACTGCCTTCGACATTCCTGAGGAACTTGGGAGAATTCAGTCATGTTTTACCTACCCTGAGATTTTTAATTCCATATCTGACTGGCTGCTGGAATTAGAACGGCAAAGAAACATACAGGTAAAGGGCAGGAATGGGCTTGAGATTGGAGGAGACTTCACTTCTCATGGTTCCCCTTGCCTTTGTGTTCCTCCATGTGCGGATTGTTTAGGCTGTATTTGCTTTTCCAGACAACTTGACACGTAAATCTATAGCAGGAGGTAAAACCCACCCCAAGCCAGACTGCTTTAGAAGGATCCTGTTAATGCTGGGCCACTGAACTGCTTTTGCAGCACCACTGGTTGAAACATCTTTTTATTGAAGCTGTTTGAGCTGGTTTGGATTCCAGATGAATCATTGCTCCTGAAACCCAAAAAATGCTCGCTTTATTTTTTTAAGGGATGACTGCTTTCCCCATTCAAACATTCTTTCCTAGAAAATGCACTTCTAAATTACAGCATTCCTTTTTCTGAGAGGACTACTGTTCACTGTGCAGTACGTGGCAGGGTGTATAAAACGGGGCACCGTGCCAGCAGTTCGAGGAGCACCACCAAGCCGTGCTGTGTGCAGTACCAGAATAAACTCAGCCCCTCTGACACTGCTTTTAAAGAAAGTGCCGTTTTTTTTTTCTCTCTCCTCCCAGTCGGAGCTTGCAGCTCATGATCTTGAAGTTTCCACTTCAGAAATACCAGCTTGTGCTTTTTATTCACTCGCTATTTTATCTCTTCTAGTGCTTTTTATGTACCAAGTGCATTTTTAAAAGTTTTTAAACTGAAATGCCAGTATTTCATGTGACCAATGACTGTTAGAAAAGCGATATTGAAAAATCTCTTGGTGTAGCTGAGACTGAAAACGTGGCTTTTGTACTGTCGGGTACTGGGCCCATGAGTGCAGTCGAAGGAGATGAGCTTGGAGCAGAGTATAAAACCTTGCGTGTCGCGTAGCACTGGACAGTTGTCGCTTTTCTTTCCCCTAATATACTGTTTAGTTTAAAATTATTTTTGTTAAAAATCTAATAAGTTATCTGATACAAAATTAAAAGAGGGGAGGAGTAAATGTAATAGCTAGCTAGCTGTTTGGGTTGAACATAAAAGTTATTAAAAGCCAAATCTTTGTGTGAGGAGCAAGAGTGATCCCACAGCCTGGATTCAGCACGCTAGTTAAACGCTTTTGGTTTCTACAACATACTTCATGAGTGTCTTTTTACAAAGCCAAGTTGGACACCAAAATGCTGTGCCATTGCAGGCGGGGAATTTTTGGGTTTGGTGTGGTAGTTATTAAGGAAATAGCAAATCCTCCTGTTAGTCACGTCTCGAACTGCTGTACTTGTGGCTTCCCAGAAGTACACTTGTCCCTTTTTGTTGTGATGGTTTCCGCACAGAGTGGACTCGTAGGTGTCAGCTGGTCAAAAATATGACAGAACGCTGTTGAGAGAAGTTAACTTGTCGGATGATAAGTTAATTTAAGAACTGTGCATTGAACAACAGAGCTGGGTGCATTTACAGGACCATGATGAGCCTTGCAATATGCATATATTAAAAAGACAGCTGAGCACAATTTAAAGCTGTTAATCCTGCATCACCTACACCACTGGGGTTTTATTTGGATTTTTTCTTTCTTTTCTAATAGACAAGAGCAGGAAAAAAAATAGTCCTTTGCTTGAAGGAATACATGCTATTAACGGCCTTGAGCTAGACGCACACTTAATTTGATGTCAGCAAAGGACCAAGGCTGAGCCAGGCAACAAGAGAGGACACCATAGGACATTACATTCTGCAGTAAGAGCAGTCCCCTTGCTGTGCATCCAGAACGGAGCCAGCACAGAGAGCAGCTGGTGCTGGGCAGTTCGTGCAGGGTTCTGCAGGGCCTTCTGAGCACCCTGCCCTCAAGGACGCAGGTTTCACAACGCTTACGGGGTTAAATCATGCTGTAACACTTTCAGCTATTCAGCCCTGCCGGTCTCCCCTGAAGTTCTGCTCAGCAGACAGGCTGGCACTTGGAGTATGGTTTCAGTTACCCCATTTCCTCCACCTTTCATAGACTTTCTTTGTATCCTCGGGCAATTAATTTTATTTCTAGAAGAGATACAGTAGTTGCCCTTCATGAAAGGATTTAGTATTCTCCCTGCTGAAAGATTTCATTGCAATTTGATATAGTAAGAACACTTGCTTTTTTCTTTCTTTTTTTCTTCTCAAAGCCCTTACACGTAGATCAGACAGAGGTAGCCAGAACCTACACTTTGAAGCCAGTGGCTGTGCTGGGGCTTTCCTTGTGTGTTAAGCATGAGGTTAGGATTGCTTACAAGTGTTACCTGTTCACCAGAGCTGCAGAGCTGTTTGTGAGGAGTCTTTTGTGAATGCTTCATGTCAGTGCTTGGACTTGATGATCCCAAGGGTCTTTTCCAACCTGAATTGTTCTATGATTCTAAGTAGTCTTTCTGTTCTCCTACCAGCTTAAATCAAAGGCGGTTGCATCGTAACACATCCCTATACTAACAGTGTTCAGAAGTGGATGAATCTCTCTACATGTTTGTGCATGTCTGTCTTGAGCGATCTTACTTCTTTTATCTATAGTTCATTTGTCATTTCAAGAAAATGCTCATAGAGATTCTGTAACCTGTGTCAGTGCCTTGTGTCACGTGTCATGCTACTATTCCTCCATGCAAAGTATGTTGATGTGTATATATATGTATTTTTTTAATAAAAAATTTACATTTACTTGCCAACTAGGCTCTGAGCCATGGGTATTACTGTCCCCACAATATTGTA